>NW_007734661.1:27469-35010 GCF_000696425.1 Galeopterus variegatus | reverse complement strand
TTTTTAGGTTTGCGGTGTCTCTGAGGGCTCCCTCGGAGCTGAGTCCCCCGTGGACTTACATGAGGGCTGGACAGGTGTGGGGGCTTGAGGAAGCTGCCACAGGAAGTGCACGGCAGAGCTCCACTCCCAAACCAGGCGGCCTGCTTCTCAAGCCCATGCTTCCAACCAGCGATGACACAGTCCACTCTTTGTGGAAATGGCCCAAGTTTGTTCCCAGAAGTACAGCTGAAGTTGGCATCTCACTTTAACTGGAAGTGGAAGAGACCAAGAGTCAGGAGGCAAGAACAGCCCCTTTGTTCACTGCTGGACTTTGTCCTGGTCACATGCCTCTGTGACAGGAGGGACTTCCTGTGTGTGTGACGGTCACTGGGCTCCTTTCTATTTCCAGGAAGCGGGACCTCACTTCCACCTTGCAAAGAAGCAAAGATTATAATTCTTTTGTTGTTCAGTGATCAAAATGGATTACAAAGTGTTCCCACTTGTGTCCGATGGTGGTGTAGACAGAATGTCTAACAAACAAGAACAAAACGAAAAAGAACGTTGCTGCTTATTTCTGCATTTCCCCCTCATTTAGTTGCGTTCCTCATTTGTCCTGCATGTCGATGGCCTTCGTGTGCTGTTCTGTGTGTGTGAGGCTGGGCAGCCTTTACAAAGCTCAGGGATTCCTTCCCTTCATAGTGGAGGCATCATGCTAACACACTGGTTCTCAACCAGGGGTGATTTTGCTCCTCGGGGGACATCTGGCAATATCTGGAGACATTTTGATTGTCCAAATGGGGGAAGGATGCTACGGCATCTAGTGGGTTATGTCAGTTTCCTGATGTCGCTGCATGTATCAAACTGCCATAGACTTAGTGCTTAAAATAACAGCTGTGTTCTCTCTCAGTTTTGGAGGCTAGAAGTCCAAAATCAAGGTGTCAGCAGGGTTGGGCCCTTCTGGAGTCTTCTTTCCGTGCCTCTCCCAGGTTCTGGGGGCTGCCAGCGATGCTTGACATTCAATGGCTTGTGCCAGCATCGCTCCAATTTCTGCCTCTGACTTCACATTGCCTTCCCCTCCATGTCCCTGCATCTTAAATTTCCCTCTCATTTCTCTGGTGTGGACACCTGTTATTGGATTTAGGACCCACCACAAGTCCAGGATGATCTCGCCCTGAGATTAACTTAGTTACATCTGCAAAGACGGATGCTATTCCAAACAAGGTCACATTCACAGGTACTAAGTTAGGATTTGAACGTATATTTTGGGGGGACACTATTCAACCTGCTCCATGAGTGGAGCCAGGATGTTGACAAACATCCTTCAGTGCACAGGACAGCCGCCTAACAAAGGGGCTGGGACATGCTGCTCCGCCATGAGTGAGAAATTTGACTGCAGCAGACAACAGCTCTCACCGCACTGCAAGCCCTTCAGCCAGCTGTGGCGTGCTGTGTGACCCAGTGCAAGCAATGTCGTCAAATGCCAGCTGTCACCTCCATTTTTCTGGAGTGGGAATGATTGTTGCCAGTGAGAGGAGGCCACTTGTGCCCAGTAGATGACATTCAAATACCCCTTATAACCAAGACTGATGTGCAGATAACAAAATATAAGAAATAAATGCAACTTCCAGAAGTGTGTGGGTTCAGGTACATAAACATGCAGTCTGTACCTCTCTCCTAAGGGCATATTAAGAATCTCTGATTTCCCGGTATAGGTTGGGGTCTGGCTCCAGGAAGGGGGGCAGGAGGTCGGGGAGGGGATGGAGGGGTGGGGTAGGGTGAGGCTCACCGCTTTGATGAGTTTTACTCTCTGCCCCCGTGACACCCAGGTCCTGGCACACCCTCTCGCCCTCCTGGGGAGCTGGGCTACCTCCACTTGGGCAGCTGGCTGGAGGGTCCTGGACTGCTCGGCGCCCAGTAGTTGCCAACATCAGAGGCTACAGCGTGTAGGTGGTGACCAATATGGGTCCTAAGCAGCGGCCACTGTCTCGGGAGGCAGGTTGTGGGAGCAGAGGGGAAAACAGAGGTGAAGGGCGATGTCCTGTCTGGTCTCATGTCCCACAGTGCCAGCCTGCTCCAGCAATGTCTGCAGGCCGTACAAACACTGGTGGTGGCTGGATCTGGCCTGCGGGCCAAAGTTTGCCAGTCCCTGGTTTGACCATATACAAAGTGCTCAATTAGTCCTTTTTGGCTTGACAAACTGCCCGTCTCATTTGCAAAAGCACCGTGTTGAAAGCAGTAAGAACCATCTGACACCCCTGGGCTAAGTTAGTCTGTAGGTTTTTATCGATAATATATCGAGGCTTAGAAGAATGGGGGCTGCAAAGCTTCTCTATGCAAATTAATATGCGGGCCAAAGAAACACCCAGGATCAGGGAGGTGAAAGGACTGTTCTTGCGCTTTGCATTTTGAAGTTTAGCTCCTCTCCTCCTTCCACACCCTCAGCCATCTTATTGCAGTATATAATCCTGCAAAAATGCAGGTACCAGGGATCAGATTCTATTTGTACTTGTGATACATGGTTTAGTTTTGTCAAACTGATGTTTCTTGTCTTTTACTATGTCATCCTTGAAGACATGTTAGAAGCAGTATGTTTGAGAAGAAAAGAGCAGCAAACTCCAATTTAATGTCATGAGCCGTGTACCCAAACTCCAATCTAATGTCATGAGCCGTGTGCGGCAGGCACCACCCTTTGGCACTTGCAATACGGACGCATTGGTTAAGACAGCATGTCTTCCTAGTCAAAGCCCCAGAAAATTGTCTGCTGGCACAGTAGTGACTGCTGTGTGTCAGCAAGTATTCTTTCCTTGCTTAGAAACTTCATTTTAATGCTGCAGACATTGCTGGAGCATTAAAATGCATTCTCAAAACCCAGCTGTAACCTTCCTTTTTTTTCCAGCTAACCTGATGTATCCTCCCTTGGATGCCCACCTGGCAGTGCTTGCTGAGCCAAGTTACATCAGGTTTGTGGAACGCCAGCTCTTGCCCCTCCCCTTGAAAGTCCCTCCTGGTGCAGCTTGAGCACGATCTTAAAGCCTGGGGAACCTTTCACGAGTCCTTAATAGTGCACAAATTCAGAACTAGATAAATGTCAGGTCTGCTGCTCTGCCATCACAGTGACCAATAACCACCAGAAATAGAGGTTTTGAATGGAAAAATGGGAAATCTAAGGTAACAAATGAGAGATTCGAGTCTAGGAAAGAGGGCAGAAATTGGTTTTCAGACCTCCAAGCCCGTGTTCCTGCCTCAGTCAATAAGAGCCTTCAGTGATCTGATCGGTGCTGACATGGGAAATATCTCAGGAGGGAATATCCCGGAGCTTGACGCTCAGAGATGTGGCTGAAGGTGCTAAAATGACCCGCTGGCCCCCCAGATCCAGCTCCTTGCCAGTGCGAGGCAGAGGGAGTCTGTGGGTGCAGAAACGGGCACGCAGTGAGGGTCCTGCCACCTGCTGGACCCTTCTTCACCTTCAGTAGCAGCTGATATTCTGCTGCTGAGGTTTCTTCCGGGCCTGTGTGACATGCCTGTAACTTTGGGGAGAGTAACAATGAGCGATGTCCTCCTCCCCGCCATAAATACGGGGCTTGCGGGGCTCCAGGCTTGGCCTTCTCGTCTCTACAAACTCTCGGTTTTGACCATCACTCCCCAATCTCTGGCCTTGGTCTGTGTCCCAGAACTCCAGGCTGGCTCCTATCATCTCCTGTTTGGATGCAGTGGAAGGTCCCTCAGGCACTTCAGGCTCAGTGTGCTGTCTACAAGAGACGAGCTGCAAGTTCAAAGACACCGATAGGTTGAAAGATTTGGCATCTGGGAGAGATTTGGTATCTCCATGGAGATTTGGCACCTCCCAGAGATTTGGCAGCCCGTCCATGTGGGAGGAGATGGATGACGAGGAGCCAGTGAGGACGCGTCATCTTCCAGGGGCTGACTTGGGGGTGGAGAGAGGCTGGGAAGACAGAGCTGGTGGCGCTGGTGACGGGAGGGAGTGGCCACTTAGAGGAGGAAAATGGGATTGTGTTGGTGAGATTTTTGGTTGCAGATCACAAAGGCCCAACTCAAACCAGCTTACACACACACGTACACACACACACACGCACATGCATATGCACACGCACACGCATATGCACACACATGCACATGCACACGCATATGCACACGCACACATGCATATGCACACGCACATGCACACGCAAACACACGCACACGCATATGCACACGCACACACACGCATATGCACACGCACACGCACGCATATGCACACGCACACACACGCATATGCACACGCACACGCACGCATATGCACACGCACACGCACGCACACACGTACACACGCGCACATGCATATGCACACGTACACGCATATGCACACGCACACGCACGCACACACGTACACACGCGCACATGCATATGCACACGCACACGCATATGCACACGCACACGCACACACAAACGCACATGCATATGCACACACACGTATATGCACACGCACACGCACATGCACACACGCACACACACGCACATGCATATGCACACACACGCACATGCACACGCACACGCACGCACACACACATGCATATGCACACGCACACGCACACACACACAGAAGAAAAGGAAAAAAAGAGAGTCTAATTTTATCGGGTCAAAGAACTAAATAGTTCAAGGAAGTAGTTTCAGAAACAGCTGGATCCAGGTGTTGAAATGGTGCTGTCTGTCACTGACTAGGTTCCTCCATAAAGGAGGCTGAGACAAAGGATTGTGCGTGGGCAGTTTATTTGGGAGTCACACTGGGAAGGGGATGCGGGAGAGTTAAGAGAAGGGTGCGAAAGTGAGTTGGCTGGCACCAGGGGAAACTGGATCGCGCTGCTGGGGCATCTTCAGGAGAGCCTATGGAACGCATCTCAGGAGACGAAAGGAGGAAGCACTTAGTCATCAGCTCTGTCCCCTGTCCGTCAAGTGTGGCCCCCACATTGATGGATTGTGCATGTGAGTGCTGATCAGCTTCCACAGGCGTCTCACAAGAGAGCAGTCTTAGCGTGGAGAGCGAACATTGGCAGCCTCACACAAGTCTTAGGGAGGGTGCAACACACTGCCAGGTGCATGTGTGTGAGGCTGCTCAAAGCCTGCACGGAATTGATCTTAGCAGCAGTGGGCGGAGTAAGGGCAGAGGCCAAGAGGATCTGAAGTGGCCATAAAGGTGTCCTATCTATCATCAGCACGTCTCTGGCTCCATCTCTTGAGTCCGCTTGCCTCTGTCTGATTCTCATACGGCTTTATCCACATGGTGACAAGACATCCCCAGGAAGCTCCCAGCTTATACGAGGCTACTTCAAAAACTTCATGGAAAAATGGATTTAAAAGATAATATGGATCTTTCCATAATCTTCTTGAAGACCCCTCACATGCTCTTTAGAGTTCATCATCACAGAGAGAGACCCTGGCCACCCCATGCTTAATGTTCAAAATTGATTCTGATGGTCCCTTCTTGGGACATATGCTCAGCCTGTGGCCAGAAAAGCAAAGGGTCTTGTCTCTTTGCCCTGCTAGAATGACATGGAACCGGGAGTGGGGCTATTTCCAAATGAAAGAGTGGCTAGCTGTGGCAGATGTGAAGACGTGACACTCAGATCCTCCTTCATGCTTCCAGAAAACACTTGGAACCGAGCTTCGAGGAGTATGCTTGGCCAACTGCCTTAGCCTTAGGGCCAAGGTCATGCTCCTCTTAGAGCAGTCCCGGCCAGGACTGAACAAGGCAATACCACAAAGGCTCTAGCTATTCCTGCCCTCTTCTAACGGCCATCTTTGTTCTGGAGCTTTCTGTTGGGCTGATAAATTGCCAGGTCAGCATCACAGTCTGGAAACTTCCTCTGCCCAATCTTTCTTCCATCCTTTTCTTTTGCAGTTGCTACTCTCCAGTCCACCTGCTGCATTCCTAACTCCATCAAAGTGCCGGTTCCCTGGAGAACCCAACCGGCACTCAGGCAGACGAAGTAACCCAGTGCTTTCTCTAGGGATAAGAGAACTTGAAAGATGAAGGAAGGGAGGAGGAAGGAGAAAATGCCAAGTTTTGAGTGGGTACCGCAAAGGACTTCCGATGGCCTCTTCTTTGGTCCTTCTCTTCAGAACCACTTCCCAACATGGCCCTCCCTACAGCACTGAGAGTGGCCCGAGAAATAAAAGGCAGACTTAACATTTGAAATCTAGGCCAACAGGTTGTGATGTCATATCAGCTGCAGGGCCTGGATTGCACTTTCATAAGATAGTGGGCTACATAGTCAGGGAGATAAATCCAGAGAACACACTCCCTGGGCCAGCCCAGATGCAGCCAAGGCCACTTCTCATAGACCTTGTGCAGCACCTCATGGAGAACTACATGAATTCCAAAGACTACCCTCCATACAGGACGCCTTTGCCAGCAGGCACGTTAGGGAAGGGAATGGAGCTCCTTTGTGTGGGGGTTGCTCTCACTTAAGTGGAAAAACAGGTCTGAGGAAGGGTAAGGAAACACACTATACACCTAGACATGAATGTTCTCATTTCTTAGAGACTATTCTGTCTAATGTGTCTCCAAACACCTGGTTTGTGCATCATTGGCCTTGGATTTACAAATTGGGAGTGAATTTTATGGAAAAGCGGCACATAAAATTATAGGTCTATAAATGGCCATAAGCTAACCAAGTAAAAGGCATAAATTCCAAGTCAAATGATAGGAAGAAAATGAGCTGAAATTGCTGTTATTTTCGCTGGCAGGCAAACACAGATGAACAAAATCCTTATTCTTCTGAGCGGACAGGAATCCAAATGCTTTCCCACAGTGACTTCTTGTGTCCTACATGCAAGGGAGCAAAACAGAAGTCCTAGTTCAGCAACGTGACTTCTGATCTCAGAGATTCGATGTGAATACAATAATAATGGTTTTCTGTGGTACCGTCAGCCTGGAAATCCAGTATACATGATCGGCAGTGTTCTAAAACTTTTCCCGTGGTCCTCAGGGGCAAGTTTAAGGCAAACACTGTTACAATCATGTTTGAAGCTAGATAAATTTAACAAGCAAAGGGTTATATGATTGCTACTTGGTAGTTGAAAAAAATATAGCACAATGAAACAGTTTACAATCACTTTCCCTTGTGCAGCACCTCATGGAGAACTACATGAATTCCAAAGACTACCCTCCATACAGGACGCCTTTGCCAGCAGGCACGTTAGGGAAGGGAATGGAGCTCCTTTGTGTGGGGGTTGCTCTCACTTAAGTGGAAATACAGGTCTGAGGAAGGGTAAGGAAACACACTATACACCTAGACATGAATGTTCTCATTTCTTAGAGACTATTCTGTCTAATGTGTCTCCAAACACCTGGTTTGTGCATCATTGGCCTTGGATTTACAAATTGGGAGTGAATTTTATGGAAAAGTGGCACATAAAATTATAGGTCTATAAATGGCCATCATAAGCTAGCCAAGTAAAAGGCATAAATTCCAAGTCATATGATAGGAAGAAAATGAGCTGAAATTGCTGTTATTTTCGCTGGCAGGCAAACACAGATGAACAAAATCCTTATTCTTCTGAGC
>NW_007734661.1:18797-27004 GCF_000696425.1 Galeopterus variegatus | reverse complement strand
AGTTCAGCAACGTGACTTCTGATCTCAGAGATTCGATGTGAATACAATAATAATGGTTTTCTGTGGTACCGTCAGCCTGGAAATCCAGTATACATGATCGGCAGTGTTCTAAAACTTTTCCCGTGGTCCTCAGGGGCAAGTTTAAGGCAAACACTGTTACAATCATGTTTGAAGCTAGATAAATTTAACAAGCAAAGGGTTATATGATTGCTACTTGGTAGTTTAAAGAATTGAGCTCATTTCGTGTCCACTCCTGTTCAATCACAAACCACAACAAAGCTGAATGATTTTAGCTTATGTAATAGTTGTATTGATCTTGGTAAGATACAGAATTACCCCAGCGTCATCTTAGAGAGACACGTCTACAAAATGATTATAAACTATTCCATCGTGTTATATTTTTTCTAAGGAAAGGCTATTTCTTTTCTTAGAAATAGAATGTCCCCGAGTGCGGGTGCATCCGGGTGCAGTTAGAGAGATGGGGGAGCCGAGATGAGGTGGTGGGCCATTTGGGTAATGCAGGGGTTGTTACTAGGTTTTGGGTTTCCAAGAACAGAAAGCCAATTTTGTTAATGTGATCAGAAATATCGAGCTCTTGGGAATGGACTCAAGCTAGTCAAGCACCTAAAAGACTGAGGGATAACACGGAACACAAATGTAAGCACTGACTTTGTGCAGGGCTGGCGTGTTGGTGTCAGCCACCTCGAAGCCTTCTGTCCTGGTATCCAGACATTTGGGAATTTGGCTTAGAAATGAGAAGACTGGGTGGATAGCGAAAAACTAGAATTAGGCAATAGCAAAAAACTAGAAGTAGGCTGATAGATGGTACCAAGGGCTACTGTGTCCCGGCCATGGTGACTCCTTATAAATCACACAACTGTCTCAGTGATATTTATCTCTCAGGAATAGAATATTCATATTTGTCAGAGTCAGGGCCTGCCTCTCTCCTAGATTAACACGTTTTTCTAGGCCCCACGTAGACCAACATTATCTCACCTGTAAGGGAAAAAAAAAGCCTTTCTTTATAAAAAAATATAGCACAATGAAACAGTTTACAATCACTTTCTAGGCTTCCTTCTCTAAGATGATGCTAGTGTAATTGTGGATCTTACCAAGATCAGGGATAACTTGCNTTACAATCATGTTTGAAGCTAGATAAATTTAACAAGAAGAGGGTTATATGATTTCTCATTTCGTGTCCATTCCTGTTCAATCACAAACCACAACAAAGCTGAATGTTTTAGCTTATATAAAAGTTGTACTGATCTTGGTAAGAAACAGAAGTACCCCAGCATCATCTTAGAGAGGCACGT
Source organism: Galeopterus variegatus (assembly GCF_000696425.1). NCBI lineage: Eukaryota > Metazoa > Chordata > Mammalia > Dermoptera > Cynocephalidae > Galeopterus > Galeopterus variegatus. Next base: position 25,691 of record NW_007734661.1, on the reverse strand, counting down.
CTACAAAATGATTGTAAACTATTCCATCGTGTTATATTTTTTCTAAGGAAAGGCTACGTCTGTTTTTAGAAATAGAATTTCCCCATGGCTGTGAGAGAGTGTGAGTGCATCCGGGTGCAGTTAGAGAGATAGGGAAGCCAAGATAAGGTGGTGGGCTATTTGGGTAATGCAGGGTTTGTTACTAGGCTTTGGGTTTTCAAGAACAGAAAGACAATTTTCTTCATGTCATCAGAAATATCGAGCTCTTGGGAATGGACTCAAGCTAGTCAAACACCTAAAAGACTGAGGGATAACACGGAACACAAATGTAAGCACTGACTTTGTGCAGGGCTGGCATTTTGGTGTCAGCCACCTCGAAGCCTTCTGTCCTGACATTTGGGAATTTGGCTTAGAAAAGAGAAGACTGGGTGGATAGCAAAAAACTAGAATTAGGCTGATAGATGGTACCAAGGGCTACTCTACCCAGGCCATGGTGACTCCTTATAAATCACACAACTGTCTCAGTGATATTTATCTCTAAGGAATAGAATATTCATATTTGTCACAGTCAGGGCCTGCCTCTCTCCTAGATTAACATGTTTTTCTAGGCACCACGTAGACCAACATTATCTCACCTGTAAGAAAAAAAAAGCCTTTCTTTAGAAAAAAATATAACACAATGAAATAGTTTACAATCACTTTCTAGGCTTCCTTCTCTAAGATGACGCTAGTGTAATTCTGGATCTTACCAAGATCAGGGATAACTTGCTCTCCTTGACAGTCCTAATTATCTCATTGGTTTTTGGAAATGTTTGGATGGATATTTAAAGCTACCAAGAGGCAAGCAAACACAGGAGAAATTTTTCTAGAGTTTCTTTTATTTTTCCTATGACAGTATCAAGTCATAATCACATATTAACCACATTGGATTTTTTAGGCCCCTATTGGTGAGATTTTTCTTTATCTTTTCAATGTTGGAGCAGAGGGTACTGATTCTGAGATGGAGGGCTGGACGAATGGCTGGCATGATCCAGTGAATTTGTTTCATCTGGGGTAGAAATGATGGGAATTGGTGGTATCTGCTGATGACAACTCTCCTCATTGGAAGCACCAAAAGGCCGGCCTCCTCCTCCCTTTCTCTAATAACATAGTTTAGATAGCAAGTCATAACTTTGGGACAGAGGAAGCTTTATCTCTGTAATTCTATACTTCTATCTCCACTTCTCTTTCCTTTCTATAGACTGTCTAAATTACATTTTGGGTTGAAGTAAGAGTCTTGCAGCACCTCGCAATAATAAAGTATCCCTTAAATAAAAGTATCCCTTCTTTCCAGGGAGAAGGAAAAATTGACACACTGCCAGCGACCCAAGGGCTCCATGCCTGTTAATCTCTAGATTAGCCAATGACTTTCTAGAGCAGCATGCTGTTCGTGGAGGGCTGGATGTCTGTATCAGACTCTCGTCACGCATCTACACACATGCTCCTGGCTTTCTAATTTCATCCATGGTAGATGAATGTTGCCTGTTTAACGTCCTGAAGCTAATCTTATTTCCCTTAGAAGGCAAAGGTGGTTAATACTCATCAGATTTACAACGTGCTTCCCTATATTTCCCCACTTCCTTCAAAGAGAAGTGGAGGCCATCTGACAATTTCTAGTGAATAAATTCTGCATGGAAATGGCATGTGTCACTTATGAGCCGAGGAAGTGAAGAGCTGGTGTGCTTTCTCTATCCCCCTCTTTCCCAACCATGGCATCCTGGGAATTTACATATTGAGATGGCAGCCTCAGGAGATGGAGGAAGCTTCAGTCCTTGAGTCACCAGATGCAGGCGAGCTCTTGCCAACTTGCACCAGATTTCCTGTAAGTGAGAAACAAACATGTTGTGTGAAGCCTTTGTGATTTTTGTTACTGTAGCATAGCCAATCCTGTGCTGACTTCAACTTATTTCCACATTTTTGTAAAAATACACACTGCCTTCTCTGTGAATGGATTACAAATCTATTAAAGATATGGAGATCTCAGGTACTCAATATCTGAAGTATCAGAATAGACTAAGTGGAGAAACATTCTGGTTAGTCTCCTTTAGGACTTGAACTAAACAAAAACAAACAAGCAAATACAATCCCAAGTTTTCTGCTCAAATAGTCTCCTCTTCCAAACTACCCAGAATCCCAGAAGTTATGTATTTGTCAATGCAGAACTGTGGAGCACTATCCCTTCAAGAATATTACTTACAAGAGGGGTCAGAGTTAGCCTAAAGACAGTGTCGAGGAGGATCTTTGGTAGGGGTGGAAATGGAGGGCCTTATGGAAAATTGTGTGTTCACCAAAGTTTTCTGTATTATTGTCCTTTTACCTTGTGGTATTTGTTCTTTAGGTACTGGGCTAGATCTGATTATCTAATAGGAAGACTATGTGCACGCACACACACACAAATCATTCTGGAGGGTATTAAATATTTTGAAAAAACAACAAACCAATAATCATGGGAAAAATCAGAAATTGGTTGGGCTTCCTTACATTTTGGGGGGCTCAGTATTGTTTTTATTTATGTTGACATTGGGAAAGGGAGTTGAATGTGGATAAAGTTTGCCACAACTTTCAGAGCTAAAGCTCTTCATAAGACCCTGCTCAGATATATCTTCTGAATTCTATCTTGTATACAATTCTTCTCAAATAGCTACTAACAGGCATTAGGTACAAATTAAGAATTTTTTTTTTGTAATAGAGGATATTTACATTTTAGAAAAGTAGCGATGTGTTTGTAAGATATTATGGCAGGGTCTAACTATTTTCCTCTCTTTCTAGGCCATACAGCTTGACTACATTTCCCAGAATTCCTTACACTTAGGTAGGGAATGTGTTGAATGCTATCTCCAGGCCTGGCCCATCAACAGTCTCCGTGTGATTCTCCATATTCTTTCTCTTTCCTTGAGGGATGACCTAATACAGATCATTTAGTGGAGGTAGCCCCCAGGGATTTAGAGCCATTTAGATGGAAGGAGCCTGGGTCCTTGAATGACTGTGTGGAGCAGAGCCTACCTGATGGCCTGCCTTGGACTGTGATATGTGTAAGAAATAAGCCTTTAAAGTGTGAGACCACTGAGGTTTGGGAGGTGTTTGTTGGCTGCATTAGTTAACCTGCCCTGACTCATACAGACCTCTTAGCCAATCACAGCTTATTCTTTTCTAAGAGATGTGCACTGTATGAAGCAATTCTTTACGTACCCTAAATACCTCTGTAAAGCTCGAGGGTTTGAGGGTTACCACAAAGCGTTACCACCTTTGCAAAGAATTTCCAGATGCATCCTTCCAAAGGTAGTGTTATTTCCTCTTTTCTGACAACATGGTAACAAATGTTTATCTCTCTTATGTAACCTGTCACACAGTACTGAAATCATTTTAATGGTGTAACTTGACAACCTTAGGGAAAAAGAGGGATTTGGTCTATATTAGGAAGTGGGGTAGATAGTCTCCAAAGATGGTAACCATCAANATCAGATTTACAACGTGCTTCCCTATATTTCCCCACTTCCTTCAAAGGGAAGTGGAGGCCAACTGACAACTTCTAGTGAATAAATTCTGCATGGAAATGGCATGTGTCACTTATGAGCCGAGGAAGTGAAGAGCTGGTGTGCTTTCTCTATCCCCCTCTTTCCCAACCATGGCATCCTGGGAATTTACATATTGAGATGGCAGCCTCAGCAGATGGAGGAAGCTTCTTCAGTCCCTGAGTCACCAGATGCAGGCGAGCTCTTGCCAACTTGCACCAGATTTCGTGTAAGTGAGAAACAAACATGTTGCGTGAAGCCTTTGGGAGTTTTGTTACTGTAGCATAGCCAATCCTGTGCTGACTACAACTTATTTCCACATTTTTGTAAAAATACACACTGCCTTCTCTGTGAATGGATTACAAATCTATTAAAGATATGGAGATCTCAGACTCAATATCTGAAGTATCAGAATAGACTAAGTGGAGAAACATTCTGGTTAGTCTCCTGTAGGACTTGAACTAAACAAAAACAAACAAGCAAATACAATCCCAAGTTTTCTGCTCAAATAGTCTCCTCTTCCAAACTACCCAGAATCCCAGAAGTCATGTAATTTGTCAATGCAGAACTGGGGAGCACTAGCCCTTCAAGAATATTATTTACAAGAGGGGTCAGAGTTAGCCTAAAGACAGTGTTGAGGAGTATCTTTGGTAGGGGTGGAAATGGAGGACTTTATGGAAAATTGTGCATTCACCAAAGTTTTCAGTATTATTGTCCTTTTATCTTGTGGCATTTGTTCTTTAGGTACTGGGCTAGATCTGATTATCTAATAGAAAGACTATGTGCACACACACACACACACACAAATCATTCTGGAGGGTATTAAATATTTTGAAAAAACAACAAACCAATAATCATGGGAAAAATCAGAAATTGATTGGGCTTCCTTACATTTTGGGGGGCTCAGTATTGTTTTTACTTAGCTTGACAGTGGGAAAGGGAGTTGAATGTGGATAAAGTTTGCCACATCTTTCAGAGCTAAAGCTCTTCATAAGACCCTGCTCAGATATTTCTTCTGAATTCTATCTTGTATCCAATTCTTCTCAAATAGCTGCTAACAGGCATTAAGTACAAATTAAGCATTTTTTTTTTGTAATAGAGGACATTTACATTTTAGAAAAGTAGGGATGCGTTAGTAAGAGTTTATGGCAGGGTCTGACTAGTTTATCACCAAACCACTTTCCTCTCTTTCTAGGGCACACAGCTTGACTACATTTCCCAGAATTCCTTACAGTTAGATAGAGAATGTGTTGTATGCTATCTCCAGGCCTGGCCCATCAACAGTCTCCAGGTGATTCTCCATATTCTTTCTCTTTCCTTGAGGGATTACCTAATGCAGATCATCTAGTGGAGGCAGCCCCCAGGGATTTACAGCCATTTAGATGGGAGGAGCCTGGGTCCTTGAATGACTGTGTGGAGCAGAGCCTACCTGATGGCCTGCATTGAATTGTGATATGTGTAAGAAACAAGCCTTTAAGGTGTGAGACCACTGAGGTTTGGGAGGTGTTTGTTGGCTGCATTAGTTAACCTGCCCTGACTCATACAGACCTCTTAGCCAATCACAGTTTATTCTTTTCTAAGAGATGTGCACTGTGTGAAGCAATTCTTTACGAACCCTAAATACCTCTGTAAAGCTCAAGGGGGTTTGAGGGTTACCACAAAGCGTTACCACCTTTGTGAAGAATTTCCAGATGCATCCTTCCAAAGGTAGTATTACTTCCTCTTTTCTGACAACATGGTAACAAATGTTTACCTCTCTTATGTAACCTGTCACACAGTATTGAAATTATTTTAATGGTGTAACTTGACAACCTTAGGCAAAGAGAGGGATTTGGTCCATATTAGGAAGTGGGGTAGATAGTCTCCAAAGATGGTCACCATCAATTCCTCTCTTGCACGTGCATGTTGCTCCACCCACCAAGGCACAGAGTTTGTTTCCCCTCCTCTGGTGTCTGGACTGGCCTTATGACTTGCTTTGACCAATAAAATGTGGAGAATATGACATTCTGGGACTTTTGAGCCCAGGCTTTAAGAGGAATGGCTGCTTTGAAATCCTCCCTCTTAAAAGCCAGCTGCCATATAAGAATTCTGACTATCCTGAGACCACCATGCTATGAGAGAGCCCGAGCCTATTAGCTGGAGAACCCACGTGGAGAAGCGCTTAGGCACCAAATGTAAGTGCAACATTCTTGAACATTTCTGCTCAGCACAGATGCCAACTGAATACAGTTGGGTGGTTGACCCCAGCTAATGCCAAATGGATCAGAAGAACCTTCCAGCTGAATCAACTCACAGAATCACAAAAATATCCCCAAATTGTTGCTGGCTTAAGCCACTAAGTTTTGGAGTAGTTTGTCACACAGCAATAGATAATTGAATCAGAAGGAATTGTAGGTGTGAAGTTCTGATTGGTTAAGGAAAGAACTGTAAAGTCTCCCTTGGGATTGTTCATTGTTTTGTTTTAAGTCCTGAAAGTAGAAACATGGCATTCAAAGAAGTCTGAGAAAGGCTATTATTCTCAGGGGCATGCAGTGGCCACTTTCCCATGCTCATATACAGGCCTTGGCAAACATTTGTTTAACAAAAGTTTTTTGAATGAAAGTAATTGTTCACTTATCTCTTTGTTTTCTGTCTTGGGCCATGAGCTCTTTTAGGGGAGCAATCATACATTTCCTGGGCATGGAACAGGTTTACTGACTGAGTTAACCCTGGCACGGTGGCGGAAACCTCATCCTTTGAGGGAATGAGTAAGCTACGAGAAGGAGCCCCTGCCTTACCCCTAATGTCTCACCTAATGGTGAAAGGAAGTGGCTAGATAAAGAAAGGTTCAGTGCACCTCGGTAGTTGCAGTAAATAGATAAATATACCACTATGTGTTGCAACAGGGAATTCAGTTGCCACTCAATAGAAAGAAAAAGAGATTCTTTCTCACTAGGTCAGAAACCACTACCTGTAAGTAAAAATCAATCAAGTTGCATTTGAAACACTCTTTGTATTGCTCTTAGAAAGTGTTCTTTTCTTGAGAAATAATTTAACACTCACTATAGACAACGTGATGACCTGCAGGTACAACTAGCAGAGATGGCCCTGCGCTAGGAAGAATAGATGTGAAATGGAGCACACCTGGACAGAAAGAAACCCAGTGAAGACAAAATATGCAAGGGCTGTTGCTTACCTGTTTGGCCCCACACTCTGGGTATACTGTATACCTATTTTGATTTCAATAGCGATGTAAAGATCATTCAATTCATATATTGATGTATAACATAGCCAGAGGGGTTCTTTAACCTGGGATATTTGAACATAACAAAAGGATTAGCTGAGAGAAGATGAACTGTGCTGCAGAAAGAGAACTACACCCATT
>NW_007734661.1:16597-17425 GCF_000696425.1 Galeopterus variegatus | reverse complement strand
AGAGTGAAAGTCCATGGAAAATCTGGGAAAGGATTCCCAGAGTTCAGAGGGCACACAGATTGCTGTCTGACACTTGCCTGGGCGTGTCTAAAGTCTGGAAATTGGCAATTTCTGTGAGGGAAGAGAAGAGAGAGGCTTGCCAGAGGAGTGGCTTGAATTTTGAAGTTCGGCTCAGCAAAGAGGCAGATTTCCGGTGGGTGGATTGAGTACTCAGGAAGGGGCCCCTCTCAAGAAGACTGCCTGCCTAGGAGAGAGGGTCCAGGCAAAAGCATCCTGCAAGGGGTGATGAGGTGGCAGGTGGCTTCTGAAGATTGTATCCCTGAAGCAAGGGAGGGAGAAGTGGGAAGTTACCAAAGGAGGGCTGGTGCTGTGGTCTGAATGAAAAAGGCCCCCAANAGGAAGAATAGATGTGAAATGGAGCACACCTGGACAGAAAGAAACCCAGTGAAGACAAAATATGCAAGGGCTGTTGCTTACCTGTTTTGCCCCACACTCTGTGTATACCTATTTTGATTTCAATAGACAGGTAAAGATCATTCACTTCATATGTCGATGTGTAACAAGGGGTTCTTTAACCTGGGATTTTTGAAGATAACAAAAGGATTAGCTGAGAGAAGATGAACTGTGCCGTAGGAAGAAAACTACACCCATTTTAATATTAAGTTGACTAAATATTTACTACAAATTCCAAGGAATATACTGTGGGGTTCTATTATAACTTCCAGTTACTTCTTAAGGAGCTGATAAGAGCATTTGGTTTGTTTGTCTGACCAAGGGACCCAGCGTGTTGGACTCAGGGTTTGCGTATCACCTGTCCATCCCTCCATT
>NW_007734661.1:12490-15672 GCF_000696425.1 Galeopterus variegatus | reverse complement strand
TGGTGCTGTGGTCTGAATGAAAAAGGCCCCCAATTTCATATGTTGCAACTTAATCATCAACGTGATAGTATTAAGAGGCGGGGCCTTTAGGAGGTGATTAAATCGTGAGGGCGGAGCCTTCATAAATGGGATTAGTGCTTACGAAAGGGCTTGAGAGGGCAAGTCCTTTCCTTCCATCCCTTCCATCACGTGGGGACACAGTGCTCAAGGTGCCATCTTGGAAACAGAGATCCAGACCTCACCAGACACTGAACCTTGATCTTGAACTTCCAAGCCTTCAGAACTGTAAAAAATAAATTTCTGTTCTCCATAAATTACCTAGTCTCAGGTATATTGTCATAGCAGCACAAATGGACTAAGACAGTGGGTCACTGAAATACACAGCAAGGCATCCTGTGAGAGAATGAGCCAGCTTCTGTGTACCTGCTATACCACCAGATTACAAGTACACAGTCAAGTAAGGCCTTTACCCTCCTGAACGCTTCTGCTTCGCTCCTACCCACCCTGGAGTAGCCAGAAGCAGCAGGGGTAGGGGACTAAAAGTAGGAGAATAAACTGGAGAAAAAGTAAAGAAGCCAACCATGCCCCACCCCCTCCTACAAGCTTCCTAGTCTGAATCAGGTGCATGCTTTGAGGCCATTGTCATCGTTGAATTGGATGAGCCAGTTTAGCTTTGCTTTTAGGCTATACCGGGCTCGAGGATCTGCAGATTCATTGGTGGAAACCAATAAAGTTGTTTTTCACCATGTGCCCCCCCAAGTGCAACGTATTCAATATAGAGATGGCCCCCAACTTAGGATGGCTCGACCTTACAATGGTGTGAAAGTGACATGCATTCAGTAGAAACTGTACTTAGAGTACCCATATGTCCATTTTGTTTTTCACTTTCAATACAGTATTCAATCAATTACATGGTATGTTCTACACTTTATTCAAAAACAGGCTTTGTGTTATATGATTTTGCTCAAATGTAGGCTAATGTAAGTGTTCTGAGTACATTCAAGATGGGCTAGGCTAAGGTATGATGTTTGGTATGTTATTTTCAGCTTATGATGGGTTTATCAGGATGTAACTCCAGGGTAAGTCAAGGAGCATCCGTCCTGGGTATATTAGGAATGGTTTTTATGACGTTATTATTTTCTGTCTTAATCCAAGTGGTCTGTTAACTTTTGTTTGCTGGGTCGTTTGCTGCAATTGGTATTTAACTGGAATAGAGACGGGAGATGTATAAATTCCTTTCACTGGAGAGAGTGGGCTAATTCTGAGTTAAAAATGGATTTCACTGTTTTGTATAAAAGTGGGCACCACGACTTATCCTTCTGGCATCCTTCAACATCCTTCTCTGAGTAAGGGAGGTGACAGGTTGCCTTTCTTTAGCCATTTCATTACCAATATTAAGGAGGTTTCATAGACCTGTAAAAAAGGGCAGGATGTCTGATATCTCAGAAATAAAAAGAATTAGAGGAAATTGGATTATGTTGAGAATCCCATAGTGGAAATCAAGGCAACGAATTATTAGAACTTGAGCTAAGGTTGTGGCAGAGTGGGAAAATAATTGGGGATGGGTTTAAAGGTAAAAATAGAAGCTTCTGGTCAAGATGGCAGAATAGACAGTCCCCAGCGTCACTCTCTCCCACAAACCAACCAATCTACAACTATAAAAAAACAACAACAGCCAAGCTGGGGCCGCTAGAGCTCAGGGGAAGAGGAGGAGAGACCTGCGGAGTGCATGAAGGTGGGAGAAGCCACGACAAGAGTAAGAAAAAACCACTCTGACCATTTCGTGCTGCGGCCGCTTTAAAGATGGAACTGCTGAGCGCACGAAGCAGGAGCCAGCAAAAGCTGCAGCTGTGCCCTTCCGATGGAGTTGCTTGGAGGTGGCAGGGGAAAAGAGGGCCTTGGTGGCCCTGAGGACAGCAGGACCACTAACGGGGTTCCTGTGGACCCACACAGGAGTGAGAAACCAGAACAACTAAAAAAAAAAGGAGCCACTCAGAGGCCAGTGAGTNAACGCTTCTGCTTCGCTCCTACCCACCCTGGAGTAGCCAGAAGCAGCAGGGGTAGGGGACTAAAAGTAGGAGAATAAACTGGAGAAAAAGTAAAGAAGCCAACCATGCCCCACCCCCTCCTACAAGCTTCCTAGTCTGAATCAGGTGCATGCTTTGAGGCCGTTGTCATTGTTGAATTGGATGAGCCAGTTTAGCTTTGCTTTTAGGCTATACCTGGCTCGAGGATCTGCAGATTCATTGGTGGAAACCAATAAAGTTGTTTTTCACCATGCGCCCCCCCCAAGTGCAACGTATTCAATATACAGATGGCCCCCAACTTAGGATGGCTCGACCTTACAATGGTGTGAAAGTGACATGCATTCGGTAGAAACTGTACTTAGAGTACCCATATGTCCATTTTGTTTTTCACTTTCAATACAGTATTCAATCAATTACATGGTGTGTTCTACACTTTATTCAAAAACAGGCTTTGTGTTATATGATTTTGCTCAAATGTGGGCTAATGTAAGTGTTCTGAGTACATTCAAGATGGGCTAGGCTAAGCTATGATGTTTGGTATGTTATTTTCAACTTATGATGGGTTTGTCAGGATGTAACTCCAGGGTAAGCCAAGGAGCATCCGTCCTGGGTATATCAGGAATGGTTTTTATGATGTTATTATTTTCTGTCTTAATCCAAGTGGTCTGTTAACTTTTGTTTGCTGGGTCATTTGCTGCAATTGGTATTTAACTGGAATAGAGACGGGAGATGTATAAATTCCTTTCACTGGAGAGAGTGGGCTAATTCTGAGTTAAAAATGGATTTCACTGTTTTGTATAAAAGTGGGCACCATGACTTAACCTTCTGGCATCCTTCAACATCCTTCTCTGAGTAAGGGAGGTGACAGGTTGCCTTTCTTTAGCAATTTCATTACCAATATTAAGGAGGTTTCATGGACCTGTAAAAAAGGGCAGGATGTCTGATATCTCAGAAATAAAAAGAATTAGAGGAAACTGGATTATGTTGAGAATCCCATAGTGGAAATCAAGGCAACGAATTATTAGAACTTGAGCTAAGGTTGTGGCAGAGTGGAAAAATAATTGGGGATGGATTTAAAGGTAAAAATAGAGGCTTCTGGTCAAGATGGCAGAATAGACAGTCCCCAGCATCACTCTCTCCCACAAACCAACCAAT
>NW_007734661.1:9232-11840 GCF_000696425.1 Galeopterus variegatus | reverse complement strand
GGGGAAGAGGAGGAGAGACCTGCGGAGTGCATGAAGGTGGGAGAAGCCACGACAAGAGTAAGAAAAAACCACTCTGACCATTTCGTGCTGTGGCCGCTTTAAAGATGGAACTGCTGAGCGCACAGAGCAGGAGCCGGCAAAAGCTGCAGCTGTGCCCTTCGTATGGAGTTGCTTGGAGGCAGCAGGGGAGAAGAGGGCCTTGGTGGCCCTGAGGACAGCAGGACCACTAACGGGGTTCCTGTGGACCCACACAGGAGTGAGTAACCAGAACAACTGAAAAAAAGGAGCCACTCAGAGGCCAGTGAGTCAGCGCAAGGGACCAGTGCAGGGCCCGTCCCATGGGAAGTGTTTGCAGCACTGGTGGTGGGGGAGATGGGCCCACCGGGGTAACAGTGGGGCACAGCAAGGACAGCTAATCTGCCCCCCCAATCAGCACAGGACCACTCAGAGGAGACAGGTCAGGAATATAGGATTACAAGGGGTGTAGTTTGATGAAAAGACTCAGGACCAGATCAGAGTTTCTACACAACCCAGGTGCACCAGGTCTCTGGAGAGCCGGAAGTACCTATAAGGTCAACCATTAAAACTGGACCTGCACAAAAACACTTCCCTAGGGAATCAGCAGCAAAGCAGCAATTTAGCTCAACAACACAGCTCAAGTACTGGTTCCCACAGGAAGTCCCCCCATTTTAGAAGTAAGCAAAGGATAAAAATTAGTTCTGGCCCAGGCATGGAACCAGGGACCAGACCCACCCCCCCAACCAGGCACACCACCAGCACCTCGGGGCCCACCCAGGCTCCTGAGGCACAGAGCTGGGGACTGGAATCCCCCACAACAAGGCACACTGCCAGAGATAAGGAGCATACCAAACACATCACCTCCATGTGGGTGGCCCACCACAGCCACCATAGTAACCAAGGCTGCCGTGAAAGTGGCTAAACACCACAACCACCACACAGATGGTCCAACAGCCACAGGAGTGCATTGACACAAGGAGAGTCACCAGCAGAGACCAAAGAAAAGAAGAGGATGTCTCTCGCCACAAAGCCCATTCCAGAGTGACAAAAGAAGCATCTGCTCTATGATAATATTGGGGGACCTGAACACGACTCTCAGCATTGGACAGATCATGTAGGCAACAAATCAACAGAGGAACTATTAGTCTTTTAGAGGGAGAGAAGAAATCTAGGGTAACTAGAGAGGGGAGTGGGGAGGGAGAGGAGGATGAGGAGAGATTGGACAAGGGGCATAAAGAATAAGTACAATTTGTAACAATATATATGGTAGCAATATTGATTTGATCAACATATGTCAACATTGAACCCCCCAAGTATGTATAATCAATTATGATTCAATAAAAACTAAAATTAAAAATAAAAAAAAATTTTTAATTTAATTTTCCTCTTCTTCTTACACACCCCAGCTTTGCGAACATTATCAGCCAACCGCTCCACAAAACCAATTCCAGTAACTCATATGCTTATGTCATTTGTTTGCTTCATGGAAAATTTCCTGATTTTCATTTATTTCAGTAGTTTGGAATATGCCTCGGCACCTTCTTTAATTCTGGGTGGAGAAGTAAAGCAAGCCAACAGCAGTGAGACATAAAAAAGACCATGGAAAAGAGGAAAGACACAGAGGCGTGCTGGCTTTTTCCACCACACCATCAATGAAGACCTCGGCACTGACAATGAAGAGCCCCCACAGAGTCCAGGCTGTCTGAACTAGCCATGGCTTTGCAGAGCGTTCTCCCACAAACCAGTCACACAGCTCATGCGGGTGCAAGAAACAGCTTAGCTCTTGCTCCCCACCACTTGGTTGAGATTAACCCACAAGGTTTTATAACTGTGAAAATGAGACCAAAGTAGCACTTGTCCCCAAAGTGAAATGTCAGGGTGTTATTTTCACTGGTGCAAAAAAGGGACTGCGTCCACTCCAACCGATGAAAGAGGGCTACTAGCCAGATCTAAGTGGGTGGGAAAACGTGACGTGTTTCTCCATTTTACATAACAAGAGAAAAATTGGCCCACCTGAGGGAAATGCAGACTTTGAATTCCATCAAATATTTGCTGTGCTGGCACTAGGTTTAAAGCTGAGACACTGACAATGACTCAGGAAAAACAAGTATATTATCAGTCACATGTTTATGGAAAACTTTATAGTCATCTGTTTTAAAAGGAGCTGGGTGACAAATAGCATAACAAAAAGAATTCTCTCTATCAGTTTGAAGGCATAACGAGCACATGTGTTCTTATTTCACACTTGAAAGTAAGTAGGTGTAAAGTTCCAGGTAAAGCTGAGCATTGAGAGTTATTCAAACAGCAATTGCGGTTCTGGCCACTGCAGTGGCACTTGAAATGCAAAAGCTACTCCGTCCTTCTCTTGTAACTACATGTGAGTGCAAGCTATTGTGGTCATCGTTGACATTTTTGTCAATATGCCATGTACATGGTGACATTTTGGAGGTTTATGATGCATGTGGGTGGGGGGAGGGTTGGTTTCTGGGGCCTTGGATTTTAATACTGAGATTAACAACAGACAATCTTGGGTCAACCTGGGCCAGATCAAGAACACAATGATTTATCCGGGTTGCCTTTTGAATCAGTA
>NW_007734661.1:7333-8358 GCF_000696425.1 Galeopterus variegatus | reverse complement strand
GAGGGCCTCCTTGTCACTCTCACCTCAGCACCTGTGGTTCCTTCTCCCAGATAGCCCCCATCCCCGGATACCTTAGGCTCCCTCCGTACCCCCTGCAGGCATCGGCTCAAAGGCAACCTGACACCCTCCACAAAATGGCCACCCAGACCCCAACCCACACCCCAGCCCACACCCCGCCAGCATTTTGCCCTATATGGCACTGGCATGCTCAGTTATGGCTATCCGCCACCTTTGCAATGGAAGCCCCACATGGGCAAGGGCTGTCCAAGAATGGGTCACTGTTGGAACCCCAGAGCCTCAGCACTACTGACACTGGGGCCAGCTCATTCTCTGGCATCAGAGGCCAGGCTGTGCACTGAAGAACGTTTAGCAGCATCTCTGATCTCTACCCACAAGATGCCCTTAGCACACACTCCCAAATCCCCAAGGAGGGATGGCCAGAAATGTCTCCAGACACTGCCACATGTCCCCTGCAGAGCTAAATTACCTCCAGCTGAGAACCACCACTATTTTAGTGGAATTAGTGAGCCTAACAGTGGGAAGATCTTTTACAGCTTCAGTCACACGCTGCTGGGAAAACACCTAAGCTGATGTTGAAGTTAACTGTTAACTGTTTTCTGCTAACTCTCTCTAACCCCCTTTCACCCACTTTCCCATCTCCCACCACTGGCACGTGAGCCCCACAAGAGCGGGGACTCTCCAAGGGGTCAGTATGGACAGGCCACCCACGCTTCCCTTCACCTGGGTCTTAGAAGGAAAATCTCGGACTGCAAACAGCACAGTGATCTGAGCCAACGTCATTTCATCCCATAAGTAAGCTCATCCGAGCATTTGAACATATATCCAAGAGCTATTCAGACACATATGAAAACTGCCTTGTAGAATATCGTACAAGGGTGCCAAGAAGATGTGGCTGAAGATCTTGACCTTGAATCTACTTCACTTATTCTTAGTATCTGTCCAGTATTAAGTAACTATCGGTTACGGAACAACATCTAATCATATGACGTGAATTTTTTTTTAAG
>NW_007734661.1:5499-5874 GCF_000696425.1 Galeopterus variegatus | reverse complement strand
CTAGGCTAGTGATAGGAAAGTACATGAGCATGCATTCACTCACTCAGTGATACTTACAGAGTAAATGTGGGGCATGCATCTCTGGGGGTGTCTGCCCATTTGAAACCAAGCCTCCATTATTCTCAGAACTACAAATGGGCTTCCAGAGCTCTGGAATCCTCCTGAAAGATTCCACGTGCTGGCACATTTTCCAAACACAGAATCCCTACCTTGTGTCAGATTTCCCAGGCTCTGTGATTCCAAAATCCTGTAGAATCCCTGCACTCTACAGTGAAGCCTTGGAGCAAGTCTAACAAGGTTGTCAACTGTATTAGAAAATACTCACAAAACAGAGATGTAGGACACACTTACAGGTATTGGGTTAAACTGTGCAAA
>NW_007734661.1:4409-4816 GCF_000696425.1 Galeopterus variegatus | reverse complement strand
GCATAGAGCAACCAGGACTTCAACAGGACGTACAGAAAGGGTCACATCCCTTGAGTCAAAACGAGGAGTGGCCACCCCAACAAAATGGGGGCTCTCACGGCTTGCAAGGAGGGACTGCTCTTGAGAACTCTAGAGATATATGAGAAAAATTCAGTGAAATACAGAAATACAAAATGATCATTATAAAGAAATAAAACCTGTCTCTACACACATAATTACATTCAGGAAACATTTATTGGGGACCTACTATATGAGAGGTACTGTGTAGACAAAGAATAAAATCTAAATGAGTGCAAGGAAAGGAGATGACTTAAATTTTGTTTGTTTGGCAGCTGGCCCAGAGGGGGATCCGAACCCTGACCTTGGTGTTACCAGCACCATGCTAAATTTTAAGAACTTACAAATAA
>NW_007734661.1:2197-2596 GCF_000696425.1 Galeopterus variegatus | reverse complement strand
AATCATCGTACCCAGGTAGACAGAGGTAGCTCAGAGCTTCTCAATCAGGAAATACTGCTCGTAGGCGACATTTGGCAACGTCTGGAGTCATTTTTGATTGTCAGAACTTGGCGGGGGAGGGGGGAGTTGCTACCTGCCTCTAGATTGAGTAGGCAGAGGCCAGGGAAGCTGCTAAACACCCCATGCCACACAGAACGGTCCCCACAATAAGGAATTACACTGCCACCAAAATCACCAGTGCTGAGGTGGAGAAACCCTGGTCTAAAGTAACATTTTGCTGGTTTGGATTCCTTTTAGAACACTGCCCATCAGCAATACAGTAACTTGAATAATTCAATATGTTTCTCTATGTAACCAAGTTATTGAACACACAAAACAACAACAACAACAAACAACGAA
>NW_007734661.1:0-327 GCF_000696425.1 Galeopterus variegatus | reverse complement strand
CTGTGGCTCTCAGTGCAAAAAAAGGAGTTTGAACAAGATGATTCTAGCTTTTCTAATGCCAGAGCTGTGGGATTCCAAGCTATGTGTGGTCTTACTGAGTCCTACCTTCCTTACATGAAAACTCGGGCCCGGTCAAGTTGACTCATTCTCTCACTTATTCCGAACATGCCCAGCACTTCCTCATCTCCAGCACTTTTCTCACGTTGCCCCTTACCTCAGGCAGCGCTGTGGAAGCACTAGACACTCTCGCCCCAGGAGGTGGACAAACAAGGACAAAGACTGCCCCAGGCTCAAGGGTGACCTCTCTCCTTGTCTCAGAAGGGATCG
>NW_007734660.1:88645-89413 GCF_000696425.1 Galeopterus variegatus | reverse complement strand
GGAAACACTGGGGGATCTGTGAGCAATGCCACCTAGGTGAGTGGGGGCTGAGGAAGGAAATTCCAACCATGGTGGCTTTTGAGGGTAATGGAACAGCTTTCCTAGTGAAGCTTTTCTAGACTTAACACAAAATGTGTACCAAACCATATGAAACACTAATGAAACATCCACAGGCCAGCACTGTAAATTAAAAATAGAACGGAGAGCCCCGCAGCTGCTGTGCTGAGCTGCCAGCAGGGTGGTTGGGCAGCAGGAGGCACAAGGACGTCCATCTGCTGGGAGGGCTGGGAGGGGACAGGCTGGGCTTCTTCTTCGAGGCTGGCAGCAGCTACACCACGGGGAGGGGGTAGCAGCTGTTATCTGCATGAGCAACAGCTGGATGAAGGAGTCTCAGCTGCATTTCTGCTGGGACCTTGAAATGGGGAGAGACATATTTGCCAGTGGTGTCCTGCTTGCAGAACAGTAACTGCTGCAATATCTGCTTGGTTGGGAAACGTTAATGTCCTAACCTAAGGAGTTCTATTTCCTTTTGACCCTGCTGTGGTTTGAATGTTTATCCTTTCCAAAACTCAAGTTGAAACTTAATCCCCATTGTAATAGTATTAATAGGATGGGAAATCCAACTATGGTATTTGAAAGGTGGGCTTTAAGAGGTGACTGGATTACTCTATTCATGGATTAATGAGTTAATAGATTAACGGGTATCATGGGTGCAGAACTGGTGGCTTTATAAGTAGAGGAAGAGAGACCTGAGCAAGCACGCCCAGC
>NW_007734660.1:87276-88042 GCF_000696425.1 Galeopterus variegatus | reverse complement strand
TGGGTGCAGAACTGGTGGCTTTATAAGTAGAGGAAGAGAGACCTGAGCAAGCACGCCCAGCCCTTTGCCATGTGATGCCCTGCACCACCTTGGAACTCTGCAGAGTCCCCACCAGCAAGAAGGCCCTCACCAGATGCAGTCCCTCGACCCTGGACTTCTCAGCCTCCAGAACTGTAAGAAATACATTTATTTTCTTAATACATTACCCAGGGTCAGGTATGCTGTTATGAGCAACAGAATATGAGCTAAGACAAACTCCATCCCTAAACTCTGAAATCTTTTTTCTTTTCGGTGTTTGTGTGTGCTGTACCAACCACTTTTAATTACCACTTGACTGATGGTTATTCACAAAAATGATGAGACTATGTGTGGTAGACAAAATGACAGCCTCCCTGAAATATGCACATCCTAATACCCCCCAGAACCTGGGGATATGTCACCTTACTTTGTGGATCTGATTAAGATAATGATCTTGGGATGGGGAGATTATCCTGGATTATTCCAGTTGGGACTCACAGAATCAGAAGGGATTTTATAAGAGGCAGAGAAGAGGATCAAAGAAAAAAGGTGATGTGACAATGCAAGCAGAGAGAGGGACTGGAAGATGCTACCCTCCTGGCTTTGCAGATGGAGTAGGGGCCATGAGCCAATGTGTATGAGCCTCTATAAGGCAAGGAATCTCCCCTAGAGCCTCTAGAAGGAAGAAGCTCTGCTGGCCCATCTTAGACTTGTGACCTTCAGAACTGTAAGAGAATAAATCTCTGTT
>NW_007734660.1:83165-86787 GCF_000696425.1 Galeopterus variegatus | reverse complement strand
GTGGGAGCGCCGCTGCGCTTCCCAAGCGGCACACTATCCAGTGCGCCACCGGGCCGGCCCTAAATCTCTGTTGTTTAGAGTCACCGGGTTTGTAGTCATTTATTACAGCAGCCATGGGAAGCCAGTGCACTGCATATTAAGGAGGGGTGCCATGCAGTGGACCCAGAACTTGTTGGAAAGGAAACCAAGAGGTGCAGATATGAACTTAGCACCAGTGGGAGGTGTGGGTAGTGGCAGGACCAGTGAATAAAGTGGGATGTGGCTTCAGTCCTTGTCATGCACAGGACTGCAACAGTGAGCTGCCTTGTGGCCTTGTGTTATAGCAGCAGGAAAAGAGGCTGCTCCATTCCTGTCTATTTGCAGGTTCTTTTTCTCTCCCAAACCAGGACAAGTTTCTGAGGGGCGTTCTTAGCTCGACATCTTTTAGCCACGTTGCCTCTATGCACAATTATTTCATATGATTAATAAGTGAAATTTACCAAAATAGATAAAAGAGGGACACACTGTGCTCCCTATTATGAGGGGACTCTGGGGATTTGGGGGTCGATATTTTTTAGTATTAAAAGGTAAAGCATTAAAAAGATTATCTTTTCATCTTTGTCTACCCTTAATTGCAATTTGTGAACTATAATGCATGTAAGATATTAGCATATATAACTTATGAATAAACAAATACACATAACAGTTAAAATTTTTTACCCATAAAGGTGCACAATCAAAAACAGTGTGATGCCCCAAGCCTTGGAGACATGTCTCCATGCCTAAATCACCCTTGTCTTCCAAGTAGCAGAAAAACATAAACCAAAACAAAACAAAAACGCTGCCTCGGGACCTGGTGAAAGCTGTTCATACCATGGGCATTGACTGAGTTTCTATAGTGCTTGGTGTTGGGGAGACTGAATTCTGCCTCTAAGAGCACATGGCGGAGCCTCCCCTCCCCAACAGATGCCCTTTCCTGTTTCTATGCTGTGATGGTTAATTTCATGTGTCAACTTGGCTAGGCTATTGCACCCAGCTGTTTGGGCAAACACTAGTCTAGGTGTTGTTGTAAGGATATTTCTTGCATGTAATGAACACTCACAATCAGCTGACTTTAAGTAAAGCAGATGGCCTTCCATAACATGGTGCGCCTCACCCAATCACCTGAAGGACTTAAGAGCAGAGTCTGAGGCTTCCTGAAGAAGAAGGAATTCTGCCTCCAAACTGCAACATAGAAACCCTGCCTGCGTTTCCAGC
Source organism: Galeopterus variegatus (assembly GCF_000696425.1). NCBI lineage: Eukaryota > Metazoa > Chordata > Mammalia > Dermoptera > Cynocephalidae > Galeopterus > Galeopterus variegatus. The sequence continues at coordinate 85,551 of NW_007734660.1, read as the reverse complement.
CTTCTGACCCAAGACGGCAGCATCCGCTCTGACCTGCGTCTCTAATTTGCTGGCCTGCCCTACAGATTTCAGACTTCCCAGCTTCCACAATCACATAAGCCAATTCCTTAAAATAAACTTCTTTCTCTCTCTACATGTATCGGTTCTGTTGTTCCACATGTGCAGCGAGCAAGGTCAAACCCTGTCCTGGCCGTGCCTCTCTCTTGCCCATGCTCAGAGGAGAAGGGTCTGAGCATGCTCGGTGCAGCCCCTCCTTCCCTTTTCCTTCTGGCAGCACACTCTCTGATCCACTCCTGATGGCTCGGGTTGGGGTGGGCGGTGGCGGGGAGGCCGGGTGCCTGTGGCTGTTTGGCTCTAGGGACTGGTGCCAACTGACTTAAACCATTTGGAGTCAGATCCAAGCCAAGCTTTCCAAGGGAGCTTCATCAGTGATAGAGGTGGAATTCTTTTTTTTTTTTTTTTGGCATAATATGATCCTTTTTTTTTTGGGTATGTATGCCTAAAGAGGACATTTAAAATTATGCTAATAGTAGTTTCATTCTGAAGTGTGTCAAATTTGGGTTGATTTGAGAGGTGGAATTGTGATCTCCATGTGTCTGGCTCCAGAGTACGTCCCAGTTCTGATTTCAGGCAGGGCAATGAGGGGGCTACTTACCGGGCACCTCGTATCACACAGAGCACACAGGCACGGCAGATAGGTGGCAGCTGATACAGGTGTTAAGTGTGTGTGTGTGGGGGGAAGCATACAGCACTGCTATTGTTCTTTGGGGTGGCTTCCCAGGGGGACACCCCAGATGCGACCAACAGTGTCAGCAAAGTTAATGGGGAGTCAGAGAGGGTCCCAGGGAAGGAGAAAGAGAGATGACAGGACAGAGGGGAGAGACAGCACTGTGCATCTGGGGGGCTGCGGGCAGGTGGGCTCGTAGGCAGGAGTGGTGGCCTGATGGTTGAGGTTCACCTCCTGAGGAGGCCCTCACCACACCCCACCCATAACCAGCTCCTGTGTTACCATAGCTACCTTAGTCTCAGTGGAAAGCCCAGATTTGGGGGCACAAAAGCAACAAATTACAGTTAAGGCTAGAGACATGAAAGTGAAGTGTTCCCACTTACATAAGAAGTTTCGTTTTTGATTATTGTCTTTGCACAGGCCTCTCTGATCCTCATGCCATAGCCAATTAATTACACATGGCAGTTTGGAAAGCGGGTAGTATGCAAACGCCGGCTCGCTGGGAGCATCTGAACGGTTGTATGTGCTGGGCCACGATTCTAAAGGTAAAGTCTATGTTCCCAACTACTCTAGGAAGTTCCATGTTTGTGTGCATTGCACAAGATTAACGATACTGTTTCCTCTTAAGTTGGGCCATTCCCAGGGAGCTGGCTCATAGCAGAGGCATTATGTACCTTTACTAAATCAATGTTCTGGTCCCACAAGTGTCCTGTTACAAACCACAGATACTGGAGGATTAACTGGTAAGTATAACTTAGAAACCACAGAGCTGTGGGTTTCAGCACAAACTGCCGGAGGTTGTCAGCACGTTTACAGAGAAACAGACAATGATTTTGGTATCAATTTTACTAGACTGCTTTTATTTCCATTCCAAACGTGGTAAAAAGCAATGAAATAACCAACACACTACAGTAATCTGGGCCTTATAAATTCTTGAATAGAACACACACACACATTCTCACACGCACACAAAGACGACACTTTGGTTTATGCCAAATCTCAAATTACACTGCGTTGCAGAGCTATGTGTAATTATTTAAATTACACATTATTGAACTGGAACTGGATTGAATAGCGTGAACAGCTGCAGGATAAGGAAAACTGTACCTGTGCTGAGAAGCACATCCTTGTAACGTTACAGCTGATGGCATTTCCTGTTTCTCTCATCTCAGAATTTGAGTAAAAGCATGTCGAAATATTGAGTTTTCAAGACTCTGCATGAAATACATCTTAGTATTTTAAACCAAAGAAAACTCAGCATGATGGTTAATTATCAAGTCAAGTTGGTTGGGTCATGTACCTGAATATGTACCAAACATTTTTCTGGATGTTTCCATGAGGGCTGTTTTTGCATGAGATTAACATTTAAATTGCTGGACTCTCAGTAGAGAAAATTTCTCTCCTTATGTGTGAAAGGCTTTAGTAGGAAAAAACTGACCTCCAAGCAAGAGAAAATGCTGCAGCGAACAGCCTAGAGACTTGACATGCAGCATGGGCTTTTCCCCGAGACTCCTAGCCTGCAGGTGTTGCACCTGCCAGCCTACCTAACTGTGTGAGCCAATTCCTCAAAATAAATCTCTTCCTATGTATGAGTATAGCCTATAGGTTCTGTTCCTCCAGATGCCCCTAATACAATGCTAAAAACACTTGAAAATAACA
>NW_007734660.1:80599-81951 GCF_000696425.1 Galeopterus variegatus | reverse complement strand
GAGAGGATCTCTTCACAGAAATGAAGGGAAGCAACATTTCCAAGGCACTCCTAAAGAGCCCACTTCTGCACTGCCAGCATGATGCAATGTACACATGTTTAACACAGTAAAGTCAGTGTCAGGAAGGCAGCATTTACGTCACTGAAAGGCAGACCTCTTTGAGCTTCGTGCTGTTCATGTGTAAAACAGGGTGATTCTGATAATGGAAATTGTAAAGGTCAGGTGAAATTACATAGGCCATTTGTGAAGGTTTATTTTCATCATTAGTACACTGATAACAATTACACAGAGAATTTTATAACAATTTTTAAACAGCATATGCAAAGCTTATCCTACCTTAAAGGGTAAGTAAGAGAAATATTTATCTGCACTGTTGTTATAATGTTTACTATATTTCCACACCTTAACAAAGATCAGTGGCAAAATGTATTTACAATTAATGCTTGAAAAGTGGATTTTCGTTCAGCAAGTAAAATGTCAGTTTTAATCATCCTTCCTATTGGTGTCTCTCTTTCTGTTTTTATTTATTTTTTTCCCTTTCCCTCCCTCCTGCAATGTAAAGGGCTCACTATTTTTACACATGTCACTACTTAATGGAGGAAGATAAAGGAAATGCCTATAGCTACAAGCAGAGAATGATTGAACACTTTTACCTTTTATAGTCCTATTGATCAGTTTTTATGTCTGTGATAAATGTCGATGCATCCTCTGCTCAGGGCTGGAAACCTCAACAGGTTAAGATGATTTTCAAAAGAGGTGGAAGTTGGAGAAGGCATTTAGTAACAGACATGGATTTTATTTACTAGAAGAGGCAGTCATTAAACAAACTGCACTTTTTTGCACTGTTTCCTCTGTCTTTGGTGTCTCAAATATGCTTGCTGGACAAACTGCTTTAAAGAAGAACGCTTTGTAGCTGGGTTTCAAATCAGGACCCCAGGACCCTGAGATGAATACCTGACACTGATCACCTGGGCAGTCACCTGGTCCAGAGTGAAGAGGAAGCCATCCAGCTGTGGGGTGAGCCCCTGCATGGCTACTCTCTGCAGGCTTTATCTTTGCCAAGTCACCAAGGTGTGGTAACCGAACTACTGAGCACATCTTAGTAAACTGTCCCACAAGCATCTTTTTGCAAACAATAATCCCTGGACAACTGTCCTCCAAACAAGAAGAATGATTTCTGCTCCAGGAACCATGCCACCTTGGTCAATTCCCTTTTATTAGCATGTGGAAAAAATGTGTTTTCCATTGATTCTATTTTCTTTTTAACTTGACCCTTGCTTCATGAGGCTCTAAAGCACTGAATTTTCTAGAGAAGTCAATTTTTCCCACTCTCCTCATTATTTCGTCTGGAA
>NW_007734660.1:74047-79185 GCF_000696425.1 Galeopterus variegatus | reverse complement strand
TGTGTGTGTGTACATGTGTGTGAGTTGCATGTGCGTGCATACACACACACGTGCAGGAGGAGGTGACATCTCATTCACAGGAGTGAAAATATTGTTTGCAAACCATTCCAGTGAAATGGCAGAGGATCAGCCACATAAATATTACTCCCAGAGAGCAGAAACTACCTTTGCTTAGTTGTTGGCAAAAGAAGAAAAAAGACAATTACGCAGCAACCTATTATCTCAGAGAGGCACAGTGGTTTCTGAGGGAAATGGATTTATGATGATGATGATGACTGGTTGACATTTATGTACAAGTTTTGTGTGGACTATATTTTCATTTCTCTCAGGTTTATATCTAGGAGTAGAATTGCTGGTACATAGGGTAACTCTATGTTTAACCATTTGAGGAACTGCCAGATGGTTTTCTAAAGCAGTAGCACCATTTTACAATCCCACCATCAGTGCACAACAGTTCAAATTTATCCACATTCTTACCAATATTGTTATTTTTCTGCCTTTTGATTTTAGCCATCCTAATTACATCTCATTACACGAGATTCTGTGGTTTTGATTTGCATTTCCCACATTGTGAATGATGTAGAGTGTCTCTGTATGTGTGTATTGACAGTTTGTATTTCTTCTTTGGATAAATACATATCGAGATGTTTTGGGCTCTTTTAACTTGAGTGTTTGTTCTCTTATTATGGAGTTGTAAGGGTTCTTTATATTTTTTAGATAAAAGTCCCTTATCAGATATATGATTTGCAAACATTTCATCCCATTCTGTGGGTTGTCTTTTCATTTTCATGATAGTGTTCTTTGAAGCATAAAAGTTTTATGATGAAGTCCAATTTATCTGTTTCTACTGTTGTGCTTGTAGTGTCATATCTAATAAACTATTGCCTATGTTTAGGTAATAAAGATTTATGGGTATGTTTTCTTATAAAATCTGTACAGTTTTAGCTCTTACATTTAGATCTCTGAATCATTTTAAGCTGATTTTTGTATATGGTGTGAGGTAGAGATCTAACTGCATTCTTTTGCATATGATATCTGATGGTTGCATGCAGCACCATCTGTTGAAGAGAGTATTCTTTTCCCACTGAAATATCCTGGCATCCTTGTCAAAAACCAACTGGCTCTAAATATGATGGCTTATTTCCAGACTTTCAACTCTATTACAGTGACTTATATTTCAATCCTTATGCCAGTATCACACTTCCTTGATTACTATAGTTTGTAAGAAGTTTTTAAATCAGGAATAGTGAGTTTTCCAGATTTGTTCTCCAAGTATTGTTCTGGTTATTCTAGGTCACTTGCATTTCCATATAAAATTTAGGATCACCTTCTCAAATTCTATTTTTTCCTTTCCCTATGTGTGCTATTATTGTTATACTTATTACATCTGTATATGTCACAAACTCAATAATACCTTGTTATACTTAGCGTTGTATGCAATTTAATGTATTTTAAAGAGGCTTAGAGAAGAAAGAAAAACAAGTATATATTTTCAAGTTTGTTATATTTATCTCCTTCACATGAGTTTCTTATTTGACAGTTTTGTGTGTGTGTGTGTGTGTGTGTGTGTTTCTTTTTCAGTACTTTAAATATGTCCTCTCACTGTCTTCTAGCATGAGATGCTCCACTGTTTCTCATGAGAAATCAGCTATTAATCTTATTAGGATTCCCTTGTAAGTAACAAGACATTCTTGTGCAGTGCTCAAGATTTTCTCCTTGTGATTGGCTTTCAGCATTTTTGCTATGATGTGTCTGGGTGTGGATCTGTTTGCATTTATCTTACTTGGAGTTGTTTTATATTCTTGGATTCATCAACTTTGCAAAAACATTCAACATTATTTCTTTGAATTGTTTTCTGCTTTTACTATGTGTCCTCTCTTTCTGGATTTTTATTATGCTTGTGTTGGTGCACGTAATGGTGCCCTGCATTTCTCCAACGCTATGTTCATCTTTCTTCATTCTTTTTTCTCTGTTTTTCAGTTTACATAATATCTATTCATCTATCTTCATGTTTACTGAATCTTCTCCCAGTTCATATTTACTGTTGACCCCTTTTAGTACATTTTCAATTTCAGTTACTGGACTTTTAATTCCAGAATTTCCATTTGGCTATTTTTATAAATTCTATCACTCTACTGATACTCTCTATTTGATGAGACACTGGCATGACAACTTCATTTCTGTCTTTTACCATTATTTCCTTTAATTATCTGAACATATTTATTGTTGCTCTTTTGAGGTCTTTGTCTTCTCAGTGCTATGAACATAGCAATAAGCCAAATTTTCAAAGTCTCTCCCATCATGGCACTTGCTTTTTATTGAGTGATAAAGACTAGGGGACATCAATTTATGACCTTGGGCCAAATCCTGCCTGCCACACACTTTTGGAAAGCCCATAGCTGAGAAAGGGTTTACATTTTTAAATGAATTTTGTGTATATCTGTGTTTACAAAGATATAAAATAATATGCCTTTTGACAAGAACAGTGGCCCAATTTTGCCTGTTGGTCCACAAAGCCTAAAATGTGTACTGTCTGGTTGCTGACAGAAAAAGGTTGCTGACTCCTGATACAGAAAATTTTAAAAAGAAAAGAAAAGGAAAAAGAGAATGCATAAGTGATGTATGGCTGATATTGGTAAATGCTGTGAAACAAGAATACAGGGTCAGGGGACAGAGGACCATGGTGGTGCTATATCAGGTAGCATGGTTCCAGGGTCATTGCTGTGTGGTTGGTAGTGGAGCAGAGACTTAATGGCAGGAAGGAGGGGGAGAAAAGGGAACAGTGAGTGTCAAAGCCCTTTTGTGGGATGCACCCAGACTGAGGCACAGAGCTCATGTCCTTGATGTAAGGAATAAACAAGTGGGAGAATACAAGGTTGGAGAACTGGTCAGGGTCAGATCCTTTGGGACATGTATACAAAAGAGAGGGATTCAAATTTTATTCCCTGGGGTTAAGATGGTGTACCCCATCTGATGTACTTTACCAAAGGCTTGATGTGGCTGCTGTGCAGGGAATAGACTACAGGGGCACAGGAAAGAGAGCAAGGATGATTTAGTAATGCCAAAGTCCATGGAAAAGGATGGCAGCTTGGACTCGGGTGGTAAGGGAGAAGGTGTAGAGTCCTTCAGTTGGGGGGTACTTTGAAGGTAGAGATAACACCATTCGCAAATGGCCTCGATATGGGGAATAAGAGGGGAAAAAAGAGTCCATTATGACTTTTTTTAGGGTTCTGGCCTTAACAAGTGGGTGAATGGGGTGTCATTTACCAAGAAGGGAAGATGGGGGAATGTTGGCTTAGGGAGAAATTAAGAATTCCACTTCAGTCTTGTTTTGTTTGAGACACTTATTAAACATTCAGATGAAAACATGAATTAGGTCGTTGGACTTTGAATCTAGATTTCAGGGAAGAGATCACAGCTGTGAAGCCACAGCGTGTAGATGCTTTTCAAGCAGTGAGAATTGGTGAGATCCCAGGAAGTGAGTGACAGAGAACAGATTGGAGACCTGAGCCCGGGCACACTCCAGCATTCAGAGGTGTTGGGCAAGCAAAGCATCCTGCAACGTCCTCACTTGGAGGTACTGATGGTTAGTTCTTGAATTCTTACTCCCCTCAAAAAAAAAAAAGTGAACAACATAAAAAAATACATATTTTCATTCCCCTTTCTCTCTCTGAAAATGTATATAGTAATAGGTAGCTTAGTCAGGGCTATGTTTAGACCCTCTAGAATTTATTAAATTTACCACGCTTGAGTTTTTAGCTGCATTTGTTATAAACTGATGATGAGCCCATAAAGAAATACAGTATCCAGTGAGCTCAAACTTCCACACTTAATCTTATATCAAATCAGAATGTAAACAAAAGAAATAATTTTTATATTATTCTCCCATTCCACATCAACACAGGGAGAACATTATACTTGATTGTAATCCAAGTGAAAAGCAAAGCAGAAATATAACATTACCTCTGCTTTTCATATTTCAAAGTTTTTATATTGTTGGAAAAGGACAAAGAAAATTTTTCAGTGAAGGTACATCTCTAAATGTGGATTCCACTCTGTGACCTTGAAGACATAAAAATGATAGCATTTTCTTAGCCAGACAACTGAGTTATAAGAAACCACTCATATTTATTAGACCATTGTTATGTCCAGTAAGTTCTAGTAGCTCATTTCCTGAGCTATCATTGTTTGCCTACGCCATAACCATGAGCAAAAGACCTTTAGCCGATTCCATTATTTTCAGAACTTGACAGGAAATCTATTTTGTTCAAAATGGCAGAAATGGCTTGCTTCACAAATTTAAGAATACCTTTTTGCTCATCAAAATTCTATTAAATGACACAAAATGGTTTTAATTCACTTTACCTGTAGCTAGTATCTCCTGGACTTTACAACTTGAGGCTGGTCCAACTGTACATGTATTCATAGATTTCAATTCTCACGGTCAGATTTCTATCCCTATGGATTTTACTTGACAAGGATTTTTTAAAATTATTAGAAGACCTCGCCTTTTTTGATTGCTTTAAAATGTGTCTCAGCAGGTGCTCACTACCTGAAACCACTAATATGAAGAATACTGAGGTTCTTGGACCATTGGTTGATGATATTAATGGTAGACTACATTTCTAGGCAAAATAGAATTTGTTTCATTATGTCATAATAGTACTCTTTCTGTAAATACAAAAATAACCATTCACTTAAGAAGCTTTATCCTTATGCTTTGAAGAGTTTCTTTTAATGAGCACATAATAGTATTTACAATTCATAAAAATAATTAGCTAGGATATAAGTAATATGGCATAAGACATAAACATTATGCTCACAGGATAGAAATGAACGTCCACAGATAGGAAGGAATGGAGAGCTTAATGGAAGACATCTCAAAATTATAGTCAGAAGTTAGATCCCCCCCCCCAAAAGGCAACCAATCATAACATTTTTCTTTGAAGGCTTCCAAGAGATTGAAAATAATATCAGAAAAATGTAAGCTCATGGACCGTTAGGCTGGAAGGAAACCTATGGATGATAAGGTCCAGAACCCTCAGTTTACACCCGAGGAAAACGAAGCCCAGAGAGCACTTAAGTCACTCTCGGCATTCCACCTTGTCCCGGGCTCCTTTCAGGGGAAGGAAGAACAA
>NW_007734660.1:71180-73824 GCF_000696425.1 Galeopterus variegatus | reverse complement strand
ACTTAAGTCACTCTCGGCATTCCACCTTGTCCCGGGCTCCTTTCAGGGGAAGGAAGAACAAAGGGAGAGTGTCCAATTACTTGTCCCTTTGCTTTGCACTTCAAGTCTGAAATAGTTCTATGCAGAGGGAAAAAGAGAGTATCAGCAAACATCAAAGTCACTGACAGTTTGACCTGCAGCAATTAGGACTGATGAGTAGATGTCTGAATTTCTAAAATTTGCCAAATAATGGTGGAGAGGGAAGAAAAGCGAAGAATAAGAGGCCATGTGTCCAGCAACACACCAGTTGGTTTCTAACCTTCATTCTCAGTATCTCTCCACCTTAATCTACTTATTTTCTGAATTTTAAAGTTGTGTCAATGAACACATAGGGGTATTTCAGAGTGTTCATACAATAGATAAATCTCAGTGCAAAACCATCAATTCGCAAGTCATGGAAACCATGAGGAGACGATGAGGTTAAACACCTGCATGATTTCTGAAGAGCAGCTAAGGGCCCACGTGCATCGGGTTCTTGCTGTGTTGGGGCTGTGCTAAATCCCTGGCATATACACTTTGGTCCCTGGAACATTCCTATGGGGAAGATACTATCATGAATCACATTTTACAGATCAGGAAACTAAGGCACACAGAGCTTAAAAACCAATGAAACAAGCAAAACAAAAAAATATCTGCCCAGGGTTGGTCACATAATCAGGCAGAGCTGAGTTGTGAGAAGTTGAAAGTCGCCTTCATCCATTCCATAGCAGGAGGAAGAAAGTGACAGAAAGTGAGCCGAGATGCTGGTACCATTCAAGCTTTATTAAGGAAAGAAATCTGCTGGGCTGTACTCAAAATGGATGACAGCCCAGGGCTGCCCTGAAAGTAGGGGACATTAGCTAACCTAGGGTGGTAGGAGCTTATATTGGTATGTTGGCGCCAAGAGCTGGCTGATGTAATTCCGGGGTGGGCATTGAGTTAGGTCACAGGAATGGAGAGTTCTGCACATGCAGAAATGCCAAAAGTTTCATTTTCTCTGAAAACATGAGGCTTCTTGTAAAAGAGAACAGGGGAGGTGGAGGGGAGGAGGTGGACAGCGCCATTGTGTACTTGGGCTGGTCTAAGATGGTGCTGGTTATGTTGCAGATCTGTTAGAAAGGTCTGCTGGGTGAGGAGGTCCAGGCAGGATGAAGTCCTCACTTTTCCTCAAGGCGCAAAACTTTCCCATGGTAACTTTTTACAGGGAAGTGCTTCAGACTGAATACATCAGAGGATGATGCTGGGACACAGGTAGTGAATTCAAGAGATCTCAAGAGCAACTGTTCTCAAATAAAACCTGCCCTCAAGTGTTGCCTTCAGGACAAAGGTGGAACTGCCCATTTGCACAAGCTTTGTTTAAACCCCAGTGATTCTCCACCCTCTGTACTGATGGCATTAGCACCACAATATGAGATAACTCCATAGGATGTGATAATTACGATATTCATGGAGAACTTGGTTCCCTCAGATAAAAGATGCTATGTAAATGCAAACCCCAACAAGGCTGAACTGTATAATGTGCTTCAGGGGATTCTGGCTTTCAAAGCTTAAATGTAATAAGTGTGATTTACCTGGTCCTTAACCTGAATTTTATTGCACATGGATGGAAGGAAAATATTAAAGGCTCAGTGTATTAAACTGCATAATTCAAAAAAGATGTCTTCTCTTTATATAATAATGCCTTTTTTCCGTTGCACTAAAATTTGAAATTCCATTAGAAGAGAGTTTTCCAAATTTATTAACTCATGATCCACTTTGATGAAGATAAAAATCTAATTCTCTCTTTTAAAGCTGTATGAAATTTTTGGGGTGAGTAATCATCATCAAAATCATTTTTATTAGGATTGCGTGAAGAAAATAAAATGTGCATAACAAAGGGCTGAAACATTTAGATGCTTAATAAATAAGTAAAGCTGTATGAAATTTTTGGGGTGAGTAATCATCATCAAAATCATTTTTATTAGGATTGCATGAAGAAAATAAAATGTGCATAACAAAGGGCTGAAACATTTAGATGCTTAATAAATAAATGTTCTTATTCTTTCTTATTAAATCTCACTACACTTTTTTGAAGTTAATTTCTTAATTAGGAAAGAGTGGCACTCTGTGTGTAGTATTTGCTTGCAATTATTTAAAAATAATATAAAAAAAGTTTTTCATACTACTTCATCATTTTATTTAAAGGTTTTTCCTGTCAGTAAAAATTTTATAAAAAATATTTAAAATTTCCCAAGCCCTTATTCACCTAAATGAAGCAGCTTCTACAATGTTTGGTTTATATTCAATGAAGTATGTCACATTGAATGTATGAAATTTAAAGTAATTGACTGGGACTTAAAGCAATGGGATAAACTGTGTGTGTGTGTGTGTATTTATTTATTTTTCCCCCTCTAGAAGTAATCAGTTCTCCTATATAAGAGACCCATCACCTCAATATCTCCCAAGGTGAAATCATTTGATTTTTAAAAAATATCAGGCTTTTATTATTCTTGCTGTTTAAATTAATAGTGCTATGTTTTACATTAGGCAGCCGTAATTATTTAGTTTTACCTCTTAAGTTTCCTCGTTTCTTTGATGGCAAAGTTTCTTTTATCCTCCAACTCTTTTTCTCTTTTATTTTTGTTCT
>NW_007734660.1:68860-70615 GCF_000696425.1 Galeopterus variegatus | reverse complement strand
GTTTCTTTGATGGCAAAGTTTCTTTTATCCTCCAACTCTTTTTCTCTTTTATTTTTGTTCTCATTTTTGTTTGACTGGAGGAAATCTTCAAATGACCTGGACATCATGGACGTGTGGATGCTGCATTTTCTGAGTCCACTTGTACCTGATAGTCTTTATTTATGAACAGTAGGTTGACTTGTATAAAAGTTGAAGTGCTAAATACTTAAGAATTTTTAAGATTTCTGGTCTACTCTTTCCTAACATCTGATGTTGTGGATGAGAAATGCAAATCTGACTCTTGTCCCACAGCAGTTAACCTAGTTTTTTTTATTTATTATTAGCACAGTCAATCTTACAAATCCTGATATTTCTCTATGCCCTCTACCTGACCTATCACTTCCCACACGCCCTCCCTGCCTCGCCTCCATCTCTGGTATCCTTGGTTCGTTCTCCCCTTCTGAAAGTTCATCGTATTGTCGTGTTGTTATGGTCTTTTCTTTCTTGCCTTCATTCTTTCCTTCTTCCCTCCTTCCCTCCCTCCCTCTCTCCCTGTTTTTTGTTTTGTTTTGTTTTTTCTATAGCAGCTTTTAGGATTCCTCTCTTTATTCCTAATACTGAAATGTTAGCAACACAGCAATAAGTTTTCTATGCGTATTTGGAATGCCTATTGAGTAAATGAATGATAAATGAAGTATCTTATCATTTCCTCACTTTCAGTATTAACAAGTGTCTGTAAATAATGACTTAAAAAGAGGAGGGGGATAAAGGTATTACCAGAAAGAAGGTAATGAACTTGATTAGGAATTTGTGCATTCGCTGTTGATCCAAACGAGTCAACCTCCTTTCCAAAGTTCTTACACAAGCTTGGACACTGTCTCACTGGCAATGAGGGTTGAATGTCCTTTAATCTACCAGTTTTTAACATTTCTCTCTTCATAATCTGTTGGCTGAAAAAGTACATCCTGGCCTTAATAGTTTGCACCAGCACCTTTTTTTTCCTCCCAAGGACTTTGAAGAGGCAAATGCTGGCCCTGCTTCTATTATCACTGCTGAAAATTTCCCAGGGAAACTAGTGACACATCAAATGGGCCTCAGCTGTCCTTCTGTCCTAGTATGAAACACTGGCTACTTTCTGTGAACTTTCTGTACACCTTTTAGAATTCAAAAAATGTATATCTCTAGTGAGCTCATGCCTCTTAGGTGATAATAAAAATGGATAAGATACCCACAATTTGACTGTGTAATGTCATTATCCCTATTTTACAGACAAGGAAACCAAGGATCAGAAAGGTCAGGTAACTTTCCCAAGGTCACACAGGGATCAGGATTCATACAGCATGGAACCAGAGCCATGCTCATAACAATTACGCAACACTGCCTCTCAACAAACAGTGCAAAGAACATCTGTTAAGGGCCCTGCATTATTAATCAGGCCAGGGTGCTCAGCCTTGCCAACTGTGTCTTAATCAATACTAACATGATGCTACCATAAGGCATGAATTTAATGGGGCAGAGCACATGAAAACTGAAATTAAGGAGGTAGTGGCTGTGGGAATAGCAAATATAAACTATAGTATGAAGGAAGAAACTACACAAGAGAGCAATTAATTGTATGGGGGACAAAAATGAGGAAGTGGAAGCAAATCAGAAAAATTTAGAGTTGGAGTGGGAGAGAGAAATGCAGAGAGGTTAAAGGAAATAGAGAGGGTGAATAAAGAATGTGGTTTGGGCAAAGATGGGATTTGGGTATTTTGAGTTTATGCTGTTAATAAA
>NW_007734660.1:66506-67683 GCF_000696425.1 Galeopterus variegatus | reverse complement strand
TCGCAACCCTCAGTGTCGCGCCTGTACCGGACCGGGGACCGGCAACGGGATCGCAACCCTCAGTGTGGCATCCGCACCTTGCTCAGCCAGTAAGCGGGAACCGGTCTGTATGTGGGATCTGAACCCTCGGCGGGAGCGCCACCGTGCTCCCAAGTGGCGCACTGTAGCAGTGCGCCACCAGGCCGGCCCGTGAAGGTTAATTCTAAGTGTCAACTTGGTTAGATGAAGGAATGCTGGGAAACCTGGTAAAGCTATCCTTTTAGGTGTGTCCGTGAGGGTGTTTCCAACAGAGATTAGTATGAGAGTCTGAGTGGCCTGGGTGGGAAAGACCCACCTTCAGTGTGGGTGGGAACCATCCAATCCACTGGGGGTTCGGAGAGAACAAAAGACAGAGGAAAGAGGTGAGGCTCTCTCTCTCGATCCACTGGGGCTGGGACACACTTTTCTCTCCTGTCCGTGGACATCAGAGCTCGAGATTCTTCAGCTTTTGGGTTCCAAGTCTTAAACCAAGGATACCATCAGTTTCCCCGGTTTTGAGGCCTTTGGACTTGGACTGAGCCATGCTACCAGCCTCCTGTTTATAGACGGCCTATTGTGGGACTTTCCTTCATAGTCACGTGAGCTAATTCCCCTACTATACTTATAACATAAAATTATAATATATAATTATATATGTAATTATAACATATCCTATTGATTCTGTGTCTCTTGAAGAACCCTGACTAATACAACTATCTAAGAAAAAACAATTTTTTCCTAACTTTATTTATTGATTTTAAAGTGAGAGAAACTGGAATGTTTATCAGCAAGGAAGAGCACAGACATGCATTACTGGGACCATTTGGATAAATAATTACCATGTTCAATCATTGGTAGCATATTCTAAAATGCTCACAGGATACCTTAGAAATAGAATAGAGGCCTTACAAATCATACCTATAAAGGAAGGAAATACAAAATAGAATGACATTCTTATTTAAAAAAAAGATGAGAAACAACATAAATATCAAGAAAAGGAACGAGAGACACTAGATAAAAATGGTCTAAATTTCTCTCTCCAAAGACCAAAGTAAGTTTAGATTTAGAAGCAAATCCAAATATCATGGCTTAAAAGAGAAATGTTTAAAGAAGCTAGAAAACACTTCATCAAACATTTATTTAATTGTAGAAAAAAAAA
>NW_007734660.1:60248-66402 GCF_000696425.1 Galeopterus variegatus | reverse complement strand
AGATAAATGTTTAAAGAAGCTAGAAAACACTTCATCAAACATTTATTTAATTGTAGAAAAAAAAATTATGGGAGTTTCCTGTAAGCACAGGCACACCAAAGCTGCCTGACAGAATGATGTCATTCAACACAGCTTTGGAAGCTCTTGACACCAGACAATGTGAAAAATTAAGGGTAGAAAAGAAAATAGTTTGCAGCTAACTTATGTATACAGGCTCAGGCAGAGAGCACTACTAGAGTAAATAGAGAATTTACTGAGTGTCTGAATACTAGAAAGCATACATCCCAACAGTATCCCTATATACTACTTACAATCAGGCAAAAATCATGTTGAAAAGAAGATAACCTCTCTACAAGAGCACAAAAAGGTACAAAAATCTCAGAATAAACTTACTGAAACTGTGTAAGAACTTTGCAGAGAAATCCCTAAAAACTTTCTGATTGATTTAATGGTATATTTTCATAAATAGAGAAATTCAACATTTCCGGATGAGAAGCTTAAGGGAATATATCTGGAAACAGGAAAAAAATGATCCCATAGTCTATGTAGAAAAATAAACAGGCTGGGCCGGTCCGGTGGCACACTGGAGAGTGCGCCGCTTGGGAGTGCGGCGGTGCTCCCGCCGAGGGTTCGGATCCCATGTGGAGACTGGTGCGGGCGCAACACTGAGGGTTGCGATCCCGTTGCCGGTCAGGAAAAAGACAAAAGGGGGGAAAAAAAAAAAAGAAAAAGAAACAGGCCAGGTTGCGATCCCGTTGCCGGTCAGTAAAAAAGACAAAAAGGGGGAAAAAAAAAAAAAGAAAAAGAAACAGGCCAAAAAAAAATCAAAGAAAATTCTAATTAAAAAATACACTAAGAGGAAGAGGAGTAGTAGTATTATAAGGTATAAGAAGTACTGCAAAATACAGCAATTGTAACCTTGAAGTTACCGGAACAAGGACATAGAGACAAACTCCTGGATAAAAGAGACAGTTCAGTTTGGCCTAAAATGTTAAAAGAAATTAATATATGACACAGGAGACATCATAATATAGTAGGACACAGAAAGGTAACTCATAAACAAGAAGAAAAACAGGTTCATATCTCATACCATGGCTGTCTGTGTTGTGCATTTTTTACAACTCCAGTTTTAGCACAATTGCTGTGGACAGAGGTTCACAGGACTAAGAATCTTGGGGCAAATGTAATGAGCAGTTTGGCCCCGTGTAACCTTCACACACCTTTATCCACATCCCTGTCAGATGCTGACCCCCCACCTGAATGGGCTTCACAGGGGGGTGTGGGAGCCCCACCTCCCAGGAGCCAGAGCACGTCCCTGGGAGGTGATGTGACGCAGAGCATCAGGTCTCAGCCTGGAAGGGCATGAGGTGACGTTGGAGACAGACATGGCAGCAGTAGATTTGCAAATTCCTCATGTCTCTGCTCACTGGTGCTCCCACGGAGAGAGGCTGAACAGCGAGGATGTACAAACCTTCCTTCAAAGTATCAGAAGAGCAAGATTTCCAAACCCATTCTCAACTGGAAAACGGTATTAGCTATGATTTCTTTGAACGTAGAAGACAACCTGGCCCATCTATTTCATGGATAAAGAGAGACAGCAAGAAACAAAATGACCGAACTTCTCATTCTGTAGAGAAAACACCCACAAGATACCATAAAATTGGCATATTTCTTTTTTCCTGCATAATAATATTCTTGATTTGGCCCACTCCAGGCTTCGTTCTTATACTGTTCATTTCACCATAAACTAAAATAAAATCATAATGTTCATTTCCCCATCAAATAAAGTAAACTCATAATGTCACCAAAAGCAGAAGACAGTAGCTACAAATGCTAATTTACGTGGGAAATGAAAGGAACATTTTTCATGAAAATATATAAAAAGCAAACTCTATTTAAAGACAAGTTTTAAATTTTTTCCATTATTCATCTGCAACTTTGAGAGATCTGTCAATTCTCTCTCATATGGAATTTGTCACATCTTATGTTCATTTGTAGCAGCTGATGAAGTATATTGCTCTTTAATGAAAGAATTTTCCTTTGCTTTTCAACAAAGCATTCAAAATCCCACTCACAGCTTTTCAGGAGGCTCACTCATTTGAAAGTGTCATGTCTTCAGAACCCAGGTTTTGAGTCCCTCATGATCTATCTGTGTCTTTTAATTTGTTGTTGATGTTTGTCTCTGTGTACTGTGAAAGTTAGTTATACAAACTGGGTCATTCTTGTCATACCCAAACTAAATCGGAGTCGAGGGGCTAGGGGAGAAGGTACTCAGGGCACACAGAACCCGTTCCAAGAATTGTCTGCAAGCCCAGCTGCTGCAACAACCTGCTGTAACCCTAAGACTAGGTTTACATAGTAGCTTCTGAAACAAGCTTCCATGACTCTAAGACTAATTTTATTTACTGCTGTCACCAACCAAGACCTACCAACTCCCCAGATCTTCAGTAGTGCCAATGAGCTTTCTTTCAAAACAGTACATAGCATTTCTCTTTCTAACAAAACTCCCAACCCTTCTTTGTTCTTTGGACACAACAAAGACTACCCTGTCTGAGCTTGTGTGTGCCCCAGATTGCATTCTTGATTCCCAAATAAAATGTTTTGTTTAGAGATTCATCTCTGTGTTTTAATTGCCCCTGATAGTACTGTCCCATCCTTTGTCATTCCCACTCCTAAACATTGCTCTAAACATTTTTTTCTCAATGTGTTAATGAAATTCACCAGCAAAAATCTGAAACAGTAATTATGTTAAGTACTGTACTCATCAATGTCAAAGTCTAACACTGTTTTAAAGATTCATTACCCCGCAAACTGTTATCACAATAGCATCCATGAGCCAAGGCTAGTTTAAATGCATGTTTTTCAGTAGATCTGGATCAAGCTAACTTGCTGGGATAATTTCAAGCTGTATTTTACATCTGACTTAAAAATTTCATTGTTCATAATACACACACACAAAATCCTATAACTTTATTCCCTACTGGGATGAGACTGATCACTTCCATAACAATAAGGCGAAAATAACTCAAGTTCATAGAAATCTGTCAGTCAAAATTAGAATAGAAAATTTTAGGATGAGGAATAGAAAGCTGGGGGAACAGGGAATTGTAAAATTTCACTGTTTATCTTTGTTAGTGTTCAGAGTTTTAACATGACCAAGTATCACTTTTGTGAATGATAATGTGTTTCTCATGATGGGAAGATGTATCTGATAGTGTCTGTATTTGTTCAGAGCAGTCATGAGATATGGAGTGTTCAAAAACCTGCAGAGAATTCAGAAAAGACAGAGGGAGAGACTTATGAATAGCAACTCAAGAGGGTGTTAGGATACTCAGGAGTCAAGGGTTGCTATAAGCCATGAGAAGTACAAAGTGTTGGAAGATAGGGTTTTAAGACTATTGGTAACAGCTAATTAATAGCAATTAGCAAAACTAATTACTACTAGTTACATAAATAATTAATAATTGCATTATGAATGTTAGTCAGAGAGAGACCGAGAAGGAAAGCCAGCCAGTGCAGAGTATGTTTATGTGTTTTGTCAGTTAGTGCTCAGAGAGCGTAGGGTCTTGTCTACTGCATGTGGGGCAGCGTACTAGGTTCCAAGAATATAAAGAAAAATAATGAATAATAGCCTTTCCACCAAAGAATTCACAGTCTAGTTTCAGGATGGCAGGAATGTGCCCTTGGCAGGACTGCTAGAGGGACCATGTCCCTGGGAAATGGACCTGAGTCACTTCATCTGTAGCTGCAGAGATGGCCCCAGCATTCTGAGCCCTGCTGCTCTGTGGACAGGCAGAGATCTGCGGCAAGGCCGCTGAGCAATCAGATCGGTCTGAACTCATTCTACAGTCAGTGACATACTGCTCATGTTTTTATTCTAGGCTCCTTGTTCAGATAATGAAGTCTTAATTTCTTAGAGAGCCCAGCACGCAAAGGGCCAGAAAAGTGACTAAAATACGACACGGGCTGTGCAGATACGTCACAGTGACCCCCCTCAGTCACACTGTGATCCCACAGAACTCACACCCTCTTGATCTAAAGCCACCAGTTAGAACTCCTCGTGGGAAGCCTGCTTGGGTAACACCCTGGACCCCAATGATGGCCTTAGCCACAGGTCCCTCTCTCTCTCTTGCTCCCCTATTTGAGCATGCCTGTCCTGATGGCTCCCCACTTCCTGGTGGCCCCGCAAGGCATTTTCCTCTGTCTCACCTGATCGACACACCTGATCCTAACTTCTTTCCCAGTCAGGGCTCTTTTAGAGAGTGGCTGTCTTGGTAGGAATAAACTGGACACAGGTCAGATGAGACCCACAAAGGCACCTGCCAGTATAAACAAGTCTCCTGTGAGAGGGACACCTGGTCACAGGTCTGACACTTAGGCATCAGGCTATCTTCCAGGATAAAGAAGTATCCCATGAAAGGTACACTGTAAACACCCACAATCAAAACCCCAGGAGCCCCATCCAGGCAGGGCTACACTTTTTAGCCACTCTGATGACAGAGACCTCAAGGCCAAATTAGAAAAATAAAATCTATGTAATCGGTTGATCTTTCTCAGTGACTTTGGCTGACTCCTCTTCTTCTATCCCTGCGTAAATGTTGATGTGTTTTGAGGTTTGGTCCTAGATCCTTTTACTCTTTTCTAATCATACTCCCTCCCTAGGGGATCTCATTTGGTCCTGTAGCTTTTAATACCAACTACATGGCGATGACTCCCAAATGCACATGTTTAGCCCCAGACTTGATTTATAACTGCCGGCTTGGCATCTCCCCTTGGATATGTGATAGGCATCTCACAATCAACTGTTCAAAATTCACCTCTTAATTTCTACTCTCCCCCACCTCCCAGTAAGGACTGTGACCAAGGACTTTGAAATCTTAGGTATGGAGCACTCACCATCAACCAGTCGCTCAAGCTCAAAGCCTAGGAAACTCTCCTAGTTATGTCATTTTCCTGTCACCCAACATCTAATCCAAAAGAAACCCCTACTGGTTCAATTTCAAAACATATCCTCAACCTGTGCACTCTCGCCAAGGTACTCTTACCTCTGGTCTGGAGCAGATGGCTTTTAATGGGCTGCCCTCCTTGCGATCCCTCCTCCTCCAACCCATCCTCTAGCACCAGCCAGAGGATCCACCAAGAACGTTAATCAGCTCATGTCACTACCTTACTTAAGACCCCTCAGTGACTTCCCAGTCGGTATATAATAAAATCCAATGTCCTTGACACACCATGCAAGGCCCGGCATGCGGTCTGGCTCCTGCCTCTCCCTCCAGCTCTCTCTCTCTCTCACCAGCTGCCCCACTGGCCTTTATGTGCCTCAGCCAGGCCAGTCTGGCTCCTGACTCAAGACCTTTGTAGCTCCCTGTCATTTTGCCTAGAGCACTTTGCATCAGGTCCTCATAAGGCTGTGACCTTGTGCAATTCATGTCTCAATTCAAATGTCACATTCCCCAGAGAAACTTCCCTACCTGGCCTTTGCTTCCTACCTTCTCCACCACACCTTGTCACGTTATCTTGTTATCTCTTCTCATAAAAAGTGTGGGTTTTGTAACTTATGGTTTGTCTCCCACCATTAGAAGTTAAGCACAAAGAGAACAGGGACCTTTAGTATCATGTACTTCTGTATTCCCTGTGCCTGTGACAATCCCAGCATATACCAGTAAAAACTGTGTATTTGGAATTCTGATAGTTGGCAGAACAAGGCCCTTCCATACCCTGCACAATCTTGCATTTAATGGAATAAAATGTGTAAAAATACTATTTAATTTGAAAAGTGAATGGATGAGTTTATGTGCATATCATTACTTCACCTGTACCTTGTATTTCAACCTGTGTGTATCATATAGTTCTACAGAGTTTCACATTTATGAAAACATCAGCCTTTGGGGAAAATTTTCACATCCAGTAGCACATATATATTAAATGGCCCATAATATGTAAATATATTAAAGGATTCTTCTAGAGAAGTCCCAGAAAAAATTTCCTAAAATCTTGAGAACACTCAGACAACCATAAAAGAAAAATCTCAAAGAATAACATCTTTTTTTTTTTTTTTTTTTTTTTTTTGTCTTTTTCCATGTCCGGCAACGGATCGCAACCCTCAGTGTTGCCCCCGTACCGGACCGGGACCGGCAACGGGATCGCAACCCTC
>NW_007734660.1:40129-59405 GCF_000696425.1 Galeopterus variegatus | reverse complement strand
TGTCCGGCAACGGATCGCAACCCTCAGTGTTGCCCCCGTACCGGACCAGGGACCGGCAACGGGATTGCAAACCTCGGTGTTGCTCCCACGCCTCGCTCAGCCAGTGAGCGGGAGCCGGTCTGTATGTGGGATCCGAACCCTCGGCGGGAGCGCCTCTGCGCTTCTCAAGCGGCGCACTAGAGCAGTGCGCCACCGGGCCGGCCAGAATAACATCTTTTGAAGACACAAGTGCAATTAACAAAACTTTAAAGCACTGAAGTCCAAATTTTCAATGTGGTGTCAACACAAATGGGTGGCTCCCTTCAGTAAGTGTGCCAATAATGCCATGGGAGGCATCTGAATCCGTGACCGTGCTCGTGGTAATATACGATAAATAGGCAGGATCAATAATGTGAACATTTGGGGCCGGCCCAGTGGCGCACTGGATAGTGCGCCGCTTGGGAGGTGCGGCGGCGCTCCCGCCCGAGGGTTCGGATCCCACATACAGACCGGCTCCCGCTCACTGGCTGAGCGAGGCGTGGGAGCAACACCGAGGTTTGCAATCCCGTTGCCGGTCCCTGGTCCGGTACGGGGGCAACACTGAGGGTTGCGATCCGTTGCCGGACACGGAAAAAAAAGACAAAAGACAAAAAAAAAAAAAAATAATAATAATGTGAACATTTTAAAGGCAGCTCCAAGACGGTGAATCCAAAGTGCCTTTTCCCCCCATTTAAAAGGTGTAGTGGCCTATTTGTGATTACATTTGCTTCAAGAAAAATATAACAGCAATCACAGAAGGCTTGACACATTGACTTTAGAGTAGGGACACATTTTCTCCTGTATATGACAAATTAACAGTCAAGAACAGATAATGAAATCAGAAGGGCTGATCTCCTTATGAATTCCTCCTAATTGGACTTATTTTACTCATGTCAAATGATGTAGAACTTTCTTGGGTCCTTCCATTAGACCATTACACGTTTTTGCCAGCATCCCAGTACCTCAGCGTAGAGTGGAAAATGTAGTCAGTCTCTACGAAATACGGAAAACTTCCAGAGGCCCCAGAAACATCAAAGCCAGGTGCTCTCCTTAGAATGCAACCTCTGGGTTTTTTGGCATCTCTGGTGTTAGCAACTAAGATTAGCTTTAATCGGGAGCAATACAGCTGTTTCCCAGGTGTCTTTCCTCAAGTTGCTCCCTCACCATGGACATTAGCAGGAGGTATTGCTCAAGTTTCTTACACGAGGAAACTTCTAGAGAGTTTTATTTTACCATTTGACTTTTCTATTGCTATGATGTAAATAAACATTTGCATACCTTTAATCACAAAGAGAATCTCTGCTTAAATAATTACTGTAATCCTATTTTATTTTTTCTTTAGAGCAAAATGTCTAACTTTTTAAAGAATGAACAAGTACTTGTTAATGCTTTTCTTGTGAGCCGCTATAATCCCTGCATTTGTGCTCATTAGGTATCAAGACTGGACAGTAATTCCTAACAGAGCCTCTGCTCGTTCCTCCTCGCTCCTGGATCTGTGAGTATTAATTTCTCCTTAAAGGAGCAGAGTACACATTCACAGCACAGCCTTCACTGTGATCTTTGAAAATGTGTAGTGATCTCAGTCTTGCCAACTAAAGGCCTCATCAGAAAATTTTGCAGACTTGATTTGAAGATTACTGATATATTTTTTCTGGAATTGATTTTGATTTTGATTCCTTATTTAAAATTGTCCATGAACCTCACGGAAAAAAATCATAGCATCCTGAAACATCTTCCCTAGAATTTGTCAATGAGGCAAAACATCTGAGCTTCATGAAAATTTAAGTAATTGGTAAAACGGTACATGGCGCAAACTGTTAAAACACTTCTTGAATTTCACTCTGATGAATTAGAATAGCACAAACCGTAGAGACCTTTTACAAAATCTGAATTCTTCATTATTTTTCAATTTTCAGTCAAGTGTAAGTGCTGTCTTCTACATCACTCAATCTTTCACTAGTGAGTTCTGAGAAAAAAGCAGTGACCAGCACCCACATAAGCTGTGCCCTCTCCATCCGGGAAGAGACTCCAAAGAGAAAAATACACAATCGTCATTGAACAAAATGGAAAAAAGTGCTGACCAAGCATGATATGTTCACATATCACAAGTAATTATTTAATAAAATAGAAAAAAGTGGACACCCTGGACATTCTGGGACGGGGAGAATTTAATTAATAGTCTTTGAGGATACAAGAGCATGAGCAAGGCCAGCATCTCTGAGCCACACAGTAAATGCTACATCACCTGTGGGGTTCTCACGTTCTGCTGTCTCTGTTGGGCGTATTACTCTACTCAAAGTCATGCATACATTTGTTTTTAAAGTTGCTTTAATTCTTCAAGAACTGCAGTGAGAAAGTCTCAGTTGCTCAAACCCTCCTTGGGCTTTTAATGTCCAATTTGGTTTTATGATGAGGCACATACTGTTGAGGTGCCTCACCTCGGATGCCACCTGTCAACTCAAATGAAGACGGCTGGGGGAAAGGATGCGTCCTGAGATCTATACGTCCTCACACAGTCCACCCTGCTCAAAACTTCTGAGCATGGAGAGGTGGGGCTGGTAAGCATTTGGAACAATGCCCCACCAAGTGTCCCTGAAGACAAAGCAGAAGACTTCTCTATTCAATCTGTCTGCCTCAAGGAAGACGGAAGCCCATCCTGGGGGGAACTTGGGAGAGGGCGTGGCAGGCACCAAACACTTCCCCTGCCTCAGTAAGGCCATGCAAAATATGGGGCCAGGGTGGCGGCTGGTTTCTGTAGTTTAATGCTAGTGCATGAGACTTCAATGGCAAGACCAGCTACTGACCACTGTCTTAGCAGGTACCATTTGTATGCTAGAAAGTGTGTAGCTCTAAGTTGACAAGGGATCAAGCAGGACTTTCATCAAGGAACCCTTCATGGCTGAGAAAATCTCCAGTTAACGTCTTCCCAGAGATCGCTCCAGAAAACCCGCACAGCACCAACATGAGAGGTAGGGGGGCCTGGCAGTCACACTCACTAGCTGAGTGATCAGAGACGAGTGACTCAGGCAGTTTCTTTATTTGGTTTAAATGGGAAAAAGGACTTAAGTCACGGTGTCTTAGTCTGCCTAGTATTGCAATAACAGAATACCTGAGACTGGGTAATTTATAATGAAAAGAGGTTTACTTGGCTCACATTCCAAGGCTAGGAATTCCGTCCATGGCTGGGCAGCTGCATCTGGCAAGAGCCGAAGGCTGCTTCCTCTCATGGCAGAAAACGGAAGGGGAGCCAGCGTGTGCAGAGAAATCACACAGCGAGAGAGGAAGCAAGACACGAGGAAGGCAGGTGCAGCTTCTTTTTAATAGCCAGCTCTCTCTCGGGAAATAACAGAGGGAGAACTTGCTCACGCAGAAGGAGAGCATTCATCTACTCAAGAGGGATCTGCCCTCAGGACCCTAACACCTCCCGCTAGACCCCACTTCCCAGCACTGCCACACCAAGAATCTAACCTCAAAGTGAATTTTGGAGGGACAATCATCCAAACCACAGCACATGGCAAACCAGAAGTTTTGCAGATATGAATCAGTTAAGGATCTTGAGATGGGGAGATTACCCTGGATTACCCAGGTAAGCCCAATATAATTATAGGAGTCATACGAGGGAGGCAGGAGAGTTATCTTAGCAGGTACCATTTGTATGCTAGAAAGTGTGTAGCTCTAAGTTGACAAGGGATCAAGCAGGACTTTCATCAAGGAACCCTTCATGGCTGAGAAAATCTCCAGTTAACGTCTTCCCAGAGATCGCTCCAGAAAACCCGCACAGCACCAACATGAGAGGTAGGGGGGCCTGGCAGTCACACTCACTAGCTGAGTGATCAGAGACGAGTGACTCAGGCAGTTTCTTTATTTGGTTTAAATGGGAAAAAGGACTTAAGTCACGGTGTCTTAGTCTGCCTAGTATTGCAATAACAGAATACCTGAGACTGGGTAATTTATAATGAAAAGAGGTTTACTTGGCTCACATTCCAAGGCTAGGAATTCCGTCCATGGCTGGGCAGCTGCATCTGGCAAGAGCCGAAGGCTGCTTCCTCTCATGGCAGAAAACGGAAGGGGAGCCAGCGTGTGCAGAGAAATCACACAGCGAGAGAGGAAGCAAGACACGAGGAAGGCAGGTGCAGCTTCTTTTTAATAGCCAGCTCTCTCTCGGGAAATAACAGAGGGAGAACTTGCTCACGCAGAAGGAGAGCATTCATCTACTCAAGAGGGATCTGCCCTCAGGACCCTAACACCTCCCGCTAGACCCCACTTCCCAGCACTGCCACACCAAGAATCTAACCTCAAAGTGAATTTTGGAGGGACAATCATCCAAACCACAGCACATGGCAAACCAGAAGTTTTGCAGATATGAATCAGTTAAGGATCTTGAGATGGGGAGATTACCCTGGATTACCCAGGTAAGCCCAATATAATTATAGGAGTCATACGAGGGAGGCAGGAGAGTTAGAGTGAGAGAGAAGGAAGAAGATGCAACAGCAGAATCAGAGATCACAGAGAGAGAGAGAGAGAATTGACTGGACGCTTCTATCCCACTGGCTTTGAAGATGGAGGAAGGGGCCAGGGGTCAAGGAAGGCAGACAGCCTCTAGCAGCCTGAAAGGCAAGGAAATAATTCTCCCCTCAAAGCCTCCAGCAGGAACCAGCCCTTGATGTTAGCCCAGTGAAACCAATTTTGGACTCGTAACTTCCAGAACTGTAAGATAATGATCTATTCTGTTTTAAGCCACCAGCTTGTAGTAATGTATTACAGCAGCAACAGGAATCTGATAGTAACAGCATTCCTAAAAGTACTAAATAGACTACCTGGTACACTATGACAACACAAAGAAATACTAGTTACCTCTGTTCTTCTTTCCGCCCCATTAAAGAGGGCCATCTTTTCGTAGCCCAAATCTAGAACAACTTCAAAAACACTACGCCTAGCAACATAAATGAGTTTTGCAATACATTCGATGCTATGACATTGCCTGCTTTCACACTACGATCAAGGTGGATATGGATATGTTAATTATCTACCCAACCACGGTCACACAAGGACGGCTTGCTTGTTCCATTGAAGTTTGCAGAGAGGAAAACAATGTTGCACCCACCCAAGGACAGCCGGGAAGCCCACTGGTTCCCTAACCGCCCCCAAAGGGTTGCAGAATCCCAGTGAAACATGGGCCTCTGTGCCCTGCCTGACTGGTATTTCCTACTGTAATGCATCATCTGTCATACTCAATCCATAGGATGGTTCCAGATTAAGACAGACTGTGGAAAACTTCTTTGAATTACTTTAAAACAAAGAGAATGTATAAATTAAAGAGGGTTTATTCTCTCTGTATAGAAAAGCAAACATGGTTTTTACTTTTACAGAGGCAACATTTATTTCCCCTAGTAAGTTAGGAGACAGGGTTCTTGTTTTGTTCTGAATCCAGCTCTCATCAATTCCTGAGAGTCTATTACATACTCCAGAGAGAAACACTTGCTGCAATATGTTTTCTCAGGTCTGATATAAAACCACCTGCCACACCACACGGTCCTCAACAAACAGAGTGCAGCTTTTACTGCAGGATGTTAAACTTAAGAAAAAAGTCAAAACTCAGACAGGTGAACAACTTCAGTGTCCAAAGGAGGCCTCTAATACAAAGCATTCCATTCCTATCTAGTAAAAAAATAATGGTTTTTATTATTCATACATGAGGGCATTTTTCAACAAACAGAGTGCAGCTTTTACTGCAGGATGTTAAACTTAAGAAAAAAGTCAAAACTCAGGTGAACAACTTCAGTGTCCAAAGGAGGCCTCTAATACAAAGCATTCCATTCCTATCTAGTAAAAAAATCATGGTTTTTATTATTCATACATGAGGGCATTTTTGGGCAAGAAAGCAACTCATAAAATCTCCACCAACATTTTTTATTCCCTCCTCCCCCAAAATCTTATAGTACAGATAGCCATTTTATTCAAATATGGTTTTTAATCTCTAGAAATGCATCTCATTTGCATGTATAAAAAATATAAAAAAATTCGAAGGAAAGAAAGTGCACAGTTGAGCAATTTTCAAAAGATTTCAAAATCCTTAGACACTACCCAAAATGGTATCAACTGTTTATAGCCCCCCTTCCGGGTGGAAGAGGGGGAACTTCCTGGGAAAGAAAGTGCACAGTTGAGCAATTTTCAAAAGATTTCAAAATCCTTAGACACTACCCAAAACGGTATCAACTGTTTATAGCCCCCCTTCCGGGTGGAAGAGGGGGAACTTCCTGGGCCCCTGCCATGTGCATCCTCTCCAAGGACTGAGGGCAGCAGGAAGCAACGCTGTGACTCAAGAGCAACAACGACTCAAGAGGTGTCTCTCAACCCAGGGAGTGCCAGCTTGCTGAGAGGCACCTGCCAGTGTGTACCATTCAACAGGAGGGTATTTATTCATCCAGACAATGACTGAAAGAACACATTTTCTGGCTGCTCAGCACATGTCCCTCCTGAGTGAAGGACTTTGGAGGACGTGACTGTTTGCCATAGTGACTGTCGGTAAAGCAGAGGCAGCCTGCAGCACGGGGAGGGCAGGAACGGGCATGTGGACCCAAGGCCTTAATTTGGCCTGTGGCCCTGCCAGCCCCCATTGTCTGCAGGGCTGCTCCCCTCTGATGGCCACCTAGCCTTCCCACTGGCCAATGTTTTTTGTTTGTTTTTTTAAGTCAATCAGATTATATCTTATTGATGATCTTATCCAAGATAATTTCTTGTTCCCATTTATTAATTACATGCTGCTCTGATAAACGTACAAACATTTATTCTCATTCTAGAAACATAGTTTCTGAAGTCCTAACAAGAAAAGTACCACCTTCCAGGCACCAGACGCTGGAAATGGACTTCCAACTCCTGTCACAAAATGCCCTTGAGGTGTTGAATTATATTTTACTAAACTTCTTTAATATAAGTTCTTACTTCTGCAAAGTGTCTCTTGTCTCTTTTCTTACTTTAAAAAGGAACATTGGCTTCTTTCTTTACAACTAGTAAATGCACACCCTCCTATTGTCTCTCATGGTGGTCCCATAAAGTCTCCAGCACATGGGACACCACACAGGTCAACTTCCTAAGCTACTAAGGACAAAGTGCAGCCTGTCTGACCACTTGGGCTCCTCAGCTCACTGTGACAAGGAGCATGACAAGTTTTTGGCCTCTCCAGTTCCCCTGAGAGAAATATGAAGTGTGGGTGAGGTCTGTAGCCTGATGACTGCTTTTTTCAAAGCAGTTACTATAAATATTAGGTTATACAATCTGTCTACTTGGAATTTAAGTTCTCTGTGGCCTTGGTGCTATTCTGAAGTAGATTCTGGAGGTGATGGCAAAGAAGGTTAAAAAGTCTGTCGGGACCAACCTGATCCAGTCTCTACTATGTGAGAAAGAAATCTCTCTCTCCTAAAACATTTCAGCTCTGTAGTATGCAGTACAGTGGGACCAACCATGAACGTTAAGTGCTGCTTCTTGAAGCTGTAGAGTTTTCTAGAACCCAGATATAAAATATTACTAAACCCATATGTATGAAGATTAACTGAATAACAATCCCGAGTTAACAACTCTCTGTGCTTCTGAATGTTGAATCCAGAATTTGATATAAATATAGACCAAAGAATTAAACATCAGTTACTAAATACTTTTGCTATACAGGTTATAAGACAAAATACAGTTTTTTAAAATAACCCATGAGATTTGCTAGGAATACCAGTGAGAAAGTCATGTTTACAGCCACGCGTCACTGCCTAGATCCACACCTGACCCACACGTGGCACTCAGTAAATATCTGTTGAATGAATGAATGAATGAATACCTTTGCTTTCAAAAAAGGAATTTGATTAATATCCATCAGGCCATACACAAACAAAAGTTTGGTGCCAAAATTTAAGGTATATTTTGCTCCCACCTCTACAATATATTTTGATGAAATTTTGCAGAAGGGACTAATTTAATACAATTTAGGAAACAATAATTAAGTATCCACTGTGTGCAAAGGCTGCTAATAGCATAGGTATTGTGAAGATCACTCACGGAGAAGGGAACACAGTATTGAGACAGCCATGCTGAACACCACCCGTGTAGACTCGTTTTCAGGAGAGATACACACAAGCCAAGAAACACAAAGCTGTTCACATGGACAACTCGCCGTCACCTGTAGTCCAACACGTCAAATGCAGGCCCTTCACAGCTTCCCCTCCAACGCGTATCTGTTTTGCCTGCTTTCCACCATCCCTGATGGGTGTCAACAAGGCTTTGTTTCCCCACATGCCCTACTTGTATTTATTGCTTATTTTTGTAGTACTTTATTATAGTCTATATACCTATAGTATTTCCCAGATGTACGTTTCTATGCACACCCACAACAATCACCCAGGACAGCTCTGATGACTCCAACACCTAGCTCCTCACCAGACACTAGTCCTCAACTCCAATCACTTCCCTCAGGAGTGACTTCCACGATGTCATCTTATGCAGACAATGGGTACCATAGGATGTGCTGTAAGGACACAGAGAGAGGGAGGGGGCCCACGTTTTAGCTGGGGCAAACTCTTGTCACAAACACCAACCAAAAGTGAGTGTTTTCATAAAGCGTTGCTACTATTTGAATTTCTCTAGCCACATGTTGATGACACTTGGTGTGGCTGGCTGCATGTGGTGATCCTGAGTCACTGGTCTGAAGGCTGCAGGGGAAGATGTCGTCTCTGTTCTTTTGTTGAGAACTCCCCAAGCTCAGAGCCCAGGCTGGCACGGGCAACTGGCTGCTCTGTTTTCTTTCTGAAGCCCACGAATGACTGAACTTCATACCTGATGTTAATGGTAACAACACCATTTTCACAATGCCTAAAATAACGTGGACATAACATTAAAAATGCATTTTACCTGCTGACGTTTTTCAAATTCCAACTTGATACGGGACTTGATGCAATTACACGTGTCCTGGTAGGTCTGCTGCAGGGCAAGTTCCATGAGGTGCTTATGGTAGGCCCCCGCCAGGTTCCCGCAGATGAAAATGATCACATTAGCCAGGATCTAAGGAGACAGAAAGCCATTCAAGAGGATGAGTGTTTCTAACTCATGAATATAAAACAAACAAAATGCACATTAGCAACAGTCTTCAAAAAGATAACTGCTAAAAGTTAATTTATTTCTGTTTCCATAATGACATTTTTACCTGCTAAATAGAAAGCGTGAATCTCCATGAGGGATTCTATCTCCTTCTTGGATCCCTGCCCTTTGGCAAATGACTTCGTGGCACCTCCTAGACCTTGAGCTCAGCCACTGAGATTTAAGGGTTGCTACGCAGCACTGTTGTGATTCTAGGTGACCGATACATGCTGCCCTCACACCAAAACTGTATTTGCTGGGCCTGGATGAGTGATACACCCCATTCTCTTTTGTTTATATGGGAATATGCTGCCTTTCAAAACATATAACTTGTTATTCTTTTGATGATAAAAAACAACTTAAGTGTATAACAATTTGGGAAGAAAACAGAAAAATACAAAGAAAGAAACTAAAAGAGCCTATAATTGTCCTGTCCAGGAAGAACACTCTGCTGTCCACATGGCCTTTTCTGCCCACGCCACATCACTCTGTATTCTCAAAATTGGTGCCACCCTCTGTTCTGTCAGGACCTCTATCTTGTTGCAAAAAGCCCAAGTTTATTCTGAATGTAGTTTTGTGCTTTGCTTTGTAATACAACTTTTACTCGAATTTTCTTCAGATCATTTAAATTCTGTGGACACAGGATTTTGAATGCCTAGATAATATTCAGTTCTATGAAGGTATCCCCATTTAGCTATGTCCACGTTGCTCAATTCTTGTCTGGTGACTACTCTGTGCATTTGCATTTGCTATGTGCTCCTCCTCTGTATAAAGCTTTGGCTTCATATTTCATCACTCCCTTAGTCTCAATTACTAAAAGTATACTTAGTCGAAAAGTCCTGAATATTTTTTAGTTAATACATGTTGCAAAATTGCTCAAGAAATGCTCCATTTGTGTTCTCATCAGCAGTGTATGACAATGGTCTTTTTGGCATGAGCCCTTCTAATGCAGCACTCCGTTCATGCACAGCAAGCAAGGTTTCTGTGTTCAGCACTGGATCTACAGGTCTTCCAGTGGATGGAAAGTCGTAAATGGGGGAAAAATGTTCCCCACTTCCATGCAACCTTAATTTTCATCAAGACAGGTCACTGGTGGCTTCAACAACAAGGCAGGGGCATCAGTTCTGCAGGTCCTGTGCTACTGTCTATGAGTCTTCCTCTAACACAGATCAATTTATTGCATCAATTACCAGACATGGTGAGCAGCAGCAGCTATGACAGGAAAATTCTGGGGGAATTTTATTCCTGAGACTTCAGGGAACCAAGGTTGTTCTCTCTGTGCATAATGGGGGCACTCCTCCCAACGACAGCAGGAGGAATTTATGTGACTGGAGGATCTGGGAAAAGGATGTGGATGTTACACAGCTTGTCCCCACCTCTCCCCTTCTCAGAGGGGTCTTCCTCCCTGAAGGGGTGGTCATCTACATGTCCCGTGTTCTCAGCCAAGCTGTGGGCTTAATGGGCCCACTCGCCTGTGTGCTGGGAAAGGCTTTCGCTGGGGGATGGAGGGAAGGGGGCAGATGGATTATCTCAGCAAGAACGTTGTCCCACACCTAACCATGCTCTCCAAACAGATGCAACAGTAATAAAGGGTGACATTTTGTTTTCCATCTGCCGATGCCTTTTTCTATCACTGAGTGGATTCTAAACACAGGAGGAAACGGGGACATTGATTATTAGCCTCCTAAAGCCCTGGAAAATGAATTTTGGGGATAGAGGAACAAAGCAGGACAGAGATATAAATGGGAAGAATGATATTATGAGCTTTTTTCTCTGAATAAATTGAGATGCCCTATGAAAGTGGGGTCAAGAATTGTGCAGACTAGAAGGAGCCTTCAATGCTGTCCCAAGTAACCCACTCATTTTAAGGATAATGGGGGCTGTCTTAAAGCTCACCCACCTGTCACAGTCAAAAAGTGAATGGTAAACAAATTGTGTTATATCCTTACAGTTGAATACTACTCAGCAGTAGAAAGGAACAAACTATTGATATAGAAAACATAGTGGATAACTCTCAAAAACATTACACTGAGCAAAATAAGCCAGATACAAGAAAAAGCATATAGTGTATTATTGCATTTATAGAAACTGTAGAAAATACAGATTTTTATTTTATTTTATTCTTTAGTGCTAAAAGGGAAATTTATTTAATATAAATGTGTACATTAATAAAAAAGAAAGATCTCAAATCAACAATCATCTTTGGATCTTAAGAAACTAGAAAATGAAGAGTAAACTAAGTCCAGACCTAGCAAAGGAAGTAACTAATAAAAATTAGAGCACAGATTAAAAAAATAAAAAATAGAAAAAAATAGAGAAAATTAATGAAACCAAAAGTTGGTACTTTGAAAACATCCACAAAATTGACAAACTTTTTACCTAGAAGGACTAAGAAAATAGAGAGAAGACTCAGATAACTAAAATCAGAAATGAGAGGTGATTACAACCAAGTTTACAGAAAATCCAAAGGATTATAAGAGAATACTGTGAATAATTATTGCTTAACAAATTAGATCATCTAGATGAAAGGATGAATTCCTAGAAACACATCACCTACCAAGACTGAATTATGAAAAAAACAGAGTTTGAACAGAACTATAGCTAGTAAGATGCCAATTACTCAATTGTTTTTTACACATTTAAAAAATCAACAATAATTCCTTCATACAATCAAACATTAAACATGTTTAAATTTCTCCAATTCTCTCCCCCTCCCTCTGTCTTTCCTACAATTGATTTGTTTACACCAGGATCCAAACAAGTTCTGCTTGTTGCATTGGTTGCTGTGTCAGCTGTCTTTTAAGTTTCTTTTAATCTATAGGCTCCCCCTTCATCTAATTTTTCTCCTTTACCCCATAACGTTTCTCAAGGCCTGGATGTGCTGGCTCCATCCCAGTAGTGTCATTTAACATGTTCCCCCATCCCCTGCATTTCCTGATGATTGGCTGCTGGACCATGAGGCTTGCTCTCACTCAGGTCAGATCTGGTTTCAGAGGTGTATGTTCTACTGCAGGAGGCCCATTATGTCTGATTGTCTCTCTGTGACATTAGCAGACGTTGATGATCATTTGCTAGATTCATTACTTCAATAGAGAATTGCAAAAACCATATTCTAATTATTTTATTCCCTCTTTATTTACTAGCTGTGATAATTCAATAAACAGAAATGTTCCCTCCTCAGCTATTTGTGGTTACCCTGAGGAACAATTCATATAAGAAAGACAGAATAAATGCTTAATTTTTCCCTTTGACTTACTAGTTTTAGAAGAATGGGTCATTTCCCTATCATCTTCCAAAAAAGACTGAGAGTTTGCTTTTGTTTCATTGTCATTATGTTTTTTTTTGGTGGCAAGATAGTCTCTTTCTCTTTCTGAAAGTCTGCATTTTTGTTCTACCAGTGGGTTTTTTTCTTTCTTGTGTATTCATCGTAGTGATTATCATTTTTCAGATTCCAGATGCAAGACTTGCTCGAGGATTTCTTGCAGGAGGAGTCATGTGGTGGTGACCTCGTGCAGTTTTTGTTTGTCTGAAAAAAACCACTATTTTCCCCCAATTTCTGAAGGACAAACTTGCTGGGAATATTATTCTTGGCTGGCAATTTTTTTCTTTTACTATTTCTTTTACTAATTTCTTCTGGCCTGTAGAGTTTCTGTTGAGAAGTCTTCTATTAGTCTGACAGGGGATCCCTTACAGGTGAATTAATGCTTTTCTCTTGTTTCTTTTAAGATTCTCTCTTTGCCAATTTGACTATAATTTGTCTTGGAGAGTATCTTTTTTGGGTTAAATCTGCTTGGGGATCTTTGAGCCTCCTGGATTTGATGGATCTTTGATCCAATATTTCATTGGATACGTTTTCCATGCTTTTTCCTTTCTCTTCTCTTTCTGGAACACCCATGATTTGAATGTTTGTGCACTTAAGGTTGTCTGCTAGCTCTCTTAGATTTCCTTCATTTTTTAAAATTCTTTTTTCCTTTTTTTTTTGTCCACATGAGTTATTTCAAAACAATTATCTTCAAGATCAGAAATTCTTCCTTCTGCTTGTTCTAGCCTGCTCCTTAAGTTATTGGCCATTTTTTAAAAAATTTCATTGAATGAATCTTTTAGTTCCATGAGTTTTGCTACATTCTTTTTTAAGGTATTAATCTCTTCGTAAATTTCCTCCTTCATTTTCTGGATTTATTTTCTCATTTCATTATGTTGTCTGAATCTTCTCATATCTCTGTGAGTTTCCTTAAGACTGTTGCTCAGGATTCCTTTCCAGTCATTTCCAGGGTTTACTGCTCTATAGGGCCTGGTATAGTAATTGAGAATTACTGTATTCTTTTGGTGGTGTCATATTTTCTTGCATTTTTGTATTTCTAGCATCTCTATGTTGATGGCTAGTCATCTGGTAGAGCAGTTGCTTCTTCTATTACTCTGAATTGGGCTTTGAGGAGAGAGATGTCCTCTTCTTTTTCCAATCTCCACTGGTGGCTCTCTTTGTGTCAATGCAGTCAAGTGTCTAGCAGGCCACCTTCATGGTGGCTATGAATATTGCTGTATTTTGTGTTGAGTCACTTTTGCAGCAGCTGTGGCTATGGCTGTGTTGGGCCACCTGCATGGAAATGGTGTTTTCAGTGTGTTCCTTGCCTGTTTCTGGGAAGTGGGGGCTCCCCTTGGCTCCTGCCTAGGACCTAAAACATGCTCCTTGCCTGCTTCTACACGGAGGGCTATCTCCCCTCCACTATTATAGATGATTAAAATATCAACATTGGGTATTGTTCTGTGTGTATGTGTGATATATGCATGTCATATGCATGCATGTATGTGATCTGTGTGTGATGGATATGTGTGGCATACATGCACATTTGTCTGTGTGATTTGTGTGCGATCTACATGTCTGATCTGCATGCCTGAGTGATGTGTGTGGTATGTGCATGTGATATGCATATACAACATGTGCTGTGTGTGGGAGGCGTTTGTCTTTGTAATTTGTGTGTAAGTGTGTGCAGATCTCAGAGCTTGGGAGCAATGTGGCAGTCAGGGTGACTTTCACACATTTTCTAACTGCATGAGGCTCTCTTCCATTCTGTTGCCAAACTTTGACACATTACCTCTGTGAATGTCAATGCCAGAGCACATGGGAAGTCCTGGTGACCTTGCTGGCTTCCTATTTGAGGGCATCCTCCTCCAGCTGAATGGAAGTTTCTTTCAGCACTGTGGCCAATGATGCACTGTTAATTAAGTCCTGCCATACTTTTCTTCTGTAAAATGACCATCTGCTTTGTTAAAGAATCTTCAGACCTCATCATGGCCAGATCTGCTTTAAAGAATAGTGCACCAAAGAATGAAGGGAATGATAAAATTCAATGCAAACCAGACTGCTCAGAATTAGAAAATATTAACTCCTTCCTTACTGGGTGTAGCTGAAATAATAATAAAAAAAAAACGACTGCTCAGAATTAGAAAATATTAACTCCTTCCTTACTGGGTGTAGCTGAAATAATAATAATAAAAAAACTTAGTGATTATCCAGGAGAGCTCTTTCTCTTCCTCCTCAAAAATGCCTTTAAAGCAAAAATGTGAACTGTTTAGGAAGTACATTCCACCAAAATAAGAATGCAGCATAAGCAACAAACTGAGTGAAGTCATCATCCGTCCCCTGGAACCCCAGCAGAGTATGAATGAAGCCCTTTTATAACAATACTGAAACCCCAATGAGAATTCCACCCACTGGAATAGCAAGTACCATCTTCTCCATTTTCTTCCCAGGATCCCACTCCCCACTTATTTCTTCTGAATTCCCCAGGTCTAGATTGGGAGGGAGGTGTTTTGATGTAAATGATGGTATACCCTGGCCTATAGTCCTTGTGGGAGTATCAGGAGGGATACTACTACCCTACACAAGCCATCAACCCCAAGCTCTTGGCTCCTGCCTGAGCCAGGAGAGCAGCTGATTCTCTGCATGACCAGCTTTGTTGAAAGACCTGTAGCAACAGAACCTTGACGTTAAGTGTCACAGTTCTTTTCTTTGTTAACACAGGCTTCCTCTTCCTATACAAGGGCAGCCTGTGCTGGGAACTGCTGCCTCTATGTCAGAACCCTAACTGCAGTTTGAGCAGGGCACTCCCACAGCACTGCCAGCCCCACGCACATCACCCTGAGGTTCACTAGCAAACATCCCTTGACCGTGAAGAAGTTGCCCAACATTGTATAGCAGAAGCCTGTTTGCCCAAAGCAGGAGCAGGCTCTCTGGAGAGAGCTGTGGCTTTGCTCTGTGAGTGGCCTGTCTTCCGGCGATATTCCATGATGGACACGTTATATTGGCAAATTTGCCTTGTTATGGAACTTGAGGAAAAACCTTCTTTGAGTCATTCATTCTGGATGGTACATTGCTTCAGATAATATGTAATTTGAACTCTTTCTGGCTATAGATATTGGAAAGAATTCATCTACCAATATTTATTTGTATATTTAAAGGAAAAAAAGTGTTTAAGACAAACAACTAAAAGCTTTAACACCAAGTAAAATATGAGATTTCTTTTCTGATGGAAAACTTATCAAATTACAAGCATTCTTCTGATACCTGGATTCATCCTACAACACTGTACTCTAAGGTCAATAGAACTGACCCTGGTATTTTAATAACACACAAATTTACAAATATGATTGATGTCCTGAAGCATTTTTCTTTCAAAATAGTACATTCATATATTGACTTTATATAAAACCCAGGACCCTGAAGAAGTGATTATTTCAAAAAAAATATCAAAACATGTTATTTTCTGGAAGACTGCTAGGCAGAACACATGACAAAACCCTATTTTTACAACATTGGATTTGTTTTATAACATTGTTCTGTCTTTACATCTTCTTTTATTTTGTTGCTTCTCACATCTGTCAGAAAACCACAGCAGAAAGTTGGCCTCCCACGAGATATCTTGGAAGAAAACAAATTGTTTAAGGCAATAACACCCATCAAAGTTTACCCCAAAGATTAAAACCAGGACTTGTAATTGAGGAAGGAACATGATCTGGAATCTGTGCAAATCGAACCGTGCTGAGACGTCATCACAGAAGGCTGGGTGTCCCCACCTCCCCCCACTCCCCATCTTTGCTTGCTGTAAATGTTGATGATGCGTCAATGCTGCTCAGTGATACTCAGGAGATGCATTTTAATAAATCCTGTGCTGGTGGGAAGGCTGGTGTCTACCAGCAAATGATGATTTTGCTTCTTTTGTAATTAATGGTTACTATTACTCTTCCAAATATACCTTACATCTCTCATCCTTGCAAGAGTCCATAAAGGAACATAATCAGGAGGATGGACACGATTCATTACTTCATCTTATAGGCCAGGTAACAAAGGTCCAGAAAATTAGCAATGAGAAGGCAGACCCAGGCCTGATTAGGCTCTGGAGACTGTCACTGTGTCACCCCACACCACCCCAATTCATATGCCTCAGGTCAGGTTCATCCAGCACCATACAACCCTCTGCTAGAGTGTGGGGAAGGTATTTCTGAAGAATTTCTAAAGTAACAAGTGTTACTTTGTAAGAATCCAACATTTTTCTTTTATAAAGCATTTGCATCTCACACTATAAAGCACTTCCATCATTTGATGTTATTTTAAGTGGCTGTTTTTGGAGACCACATGCCCACAGAGTTTTTAACAGGCTTGGCACACCTGTCTGTGCATATTTACAGCAAAGTAACAAGAGGGTCGAGCTGCTCCCTATCAGATCATGTGACCCAAAAGGGCAACCCATCTGAGGATTACTTCACGGGGAACAGTACATTTAAGGGTGTCTTTAAACATCTGAGAAATTATCACATAGGCTAGGTGACCACTCAGATTCCTTGTGACTCTGAGATATTACACATTTTAAAGAGTCTAATATTCCAGATCTTCTTCTTATGGTAGGGGTGGTGACCTAAAATGGCCATAGGGACAACAGGAAGCATTCATGAACACTGAGGGTGAGGTGAGGGAAAAACCATTGCAGAATGGCACTTCTTTCTATGAACTAAATGCACAGTGTCAGAGGAGAAAGAATATTGAAACAGGTCATCAGCTTAAAACCAAGCAGATCATAAATATGCAAAAGCACCGACTATGAGTCAAAGGCAATAAAAAGAGAAGATAAGAGCCTGATGAAGAAGCCGTGAATGAATTTCAGCAAGCTCACTGCATCCCATAAGCATCAAATATGGCTTACATAAAACAAAGCTCTTGCTTGGGGGATTTTCTTTAACTGATCCTCAAACATGGCTGTAGAGAATCCCAATCCCATTTCTGTAGCAATTCCTGCAGCCCCCTAAAAACTGCATTTGCTAGATGTCGTGGCCTCGGTATTTCTGCTTTTTATCAGTCACTTCGTGACATTCAAAAACACTGTGCTTTGGCCAATAACATCCAATGATCCTTAGGTATGTGCTAGAATCTTCTTTTAATCTGAAGTCCCTGCAAATGAGGAGGGGTGGAGTCATAAAGAAAACTGAAAGACCAGCAACCTCAACAATGGGTGTTGTTGGGGCTTTGTGTTAAAAAACTGGAATTGAAAAATGGGAGTCAGATGCAACTTTCTTTTCTACGGAAACTGCTAGTATGAAATAGACAGTACTGTTGGTCAAGATCATTATTTTTTTCATTATCCTTTTTTATGTTACATCTGGTGTGAAGTGTTTTAGACAGCATATGTCATGTTATTTTTCCAGCTACATTTGGCCGAAGGGCTAAAGAATCTTATACATAAACAGGGCTCAAGTGTGGTATAACAGCTAGATAAAAAAGGAGCTGGGCAGTTTGGAGAGCTACTTGCTCCTCTCAGAAGTGCTCCGGCAGCTTATTAAAAGACAACTGCAAGAGATGAGCCTAAAAGATCTTCCAGATCTTGATAGAAAATTCCTCCCACAAATTAAGTCATTGAGAACACAGCTTCCTTCCAAGGAAGGAAGAACTGAATTAACCACGCAGAAATCCAAACTTGTGCTTCTCAGCTTAGTGACTGAAAACTTGAAATTGATGGGGAAGAGCTTTGCTTGATGAATAGTTTAGAATAAGAGAAAAGAGAAAAAACCCAGAGTTTCCAATATTTACAGCTCTGTGCAAGAAAACTACATAAGCCTCACTTCATGAAGATTTATGGCTCCCTCTACTTTCTTCAGAGGAGAGTGACGTCACCCTGTTAATGTCCTGTCCATTTTATCTTTGACTCCAGAACAATCTCAGCTTCAGAGTTCAGCTCCTCTCCGCTATGGGAAGTGAGAAAACCAAACAAATGAGCTGCACGGTGAAGTTACACAGATAAAATTGGAAAAGGAAGAAGGGACACTCTAACGAGTTCTATGACGGAATATCTTCAGAGTCATACTGAACTCTACAATTCTCCATGGGAGATTTCTTAGGCCTTTTTGATCAGATAAAACAGAGTGAACCACTGTCATAATAATTCACATTTCACTTCTCTTGCATCCAATTGGGACCAGCCCTTCCTTTTTATCACTGACCTATTCTGCAGACCATTTCTACAAAGCAATGACATCAGACATATTTCTCCCTTCTGTTTCAACACAGCTCCAAGCCCAATCCTTAGAGTACCTGTGATTAAAAAACACCTTTGTGACAGTTAGTCTCTGTCCAGTTGGAACGCTGCCTCCTGACCCACTGCTGGCACAGTGATGTTTAGATGATTACACCTGATTTCTTGTCACCCAAGAAATCAATAATTAACTGAACTTTATATCTCCACTGATACCGGTTAGAAAGCATGTCCTTGGTCTTTATGAGTCCAAAGAGTTGAATGAGTGTTATCCCAAAGGTGTTCCACCTGCTTACTTCAGATACCCAAAGGACCGAGTGGTCTTGAATATTCCAAGGGGCTTGTTAAATGCTGGTCTCTGTCTTCCCAAACCCTCTCTCCATGAGTATGTTGACATGTACCTGACAAGAAGTCACATTTTAAGAGTTGCATGCCAATGCTTTTCAAAAACTTAGAAACATGTAGTTATATGCTAATTACAACCCCGATTTTACTAGTCTTAAGTCAGCTATCCTAAGGGGATCTGCACTTAGCTGATATACAATTTGCCTCATTCTGGTGGTTTCAGTAGACTTAAACATTAAAAAAGGAAGGAAGGAAGGAAGGAAGGAAGGAAGGAA
>NW_007734660.1:7383-39399 GCF_000696425.1 Galeopterus variegatus | reverse complement strand
AGAAAGAAAGAAAGAAAGAAAGAAAGAAAGAAAGAAAGAAAGAAATTTTTAGCACACTTTATTTGAGACCTTTCATTAATTTAAACAGATCACCTCTCTAATTAATCTGAATTGCTGAAGTTTACCTTCATTTAAACACCATCCATAATTTTTCTTCACTCACCCTCACTTAATAGATGACACATTTGACCCACACCCATTCATTTAAACGTTTGAAAGCCAATAAGTGTTCAAATCCATCTAAAAACATGACCAAGGCTCTCAGACACCCCAACCTGTGCAGCTTAGTTTAGGAGGAAATTATACCACTCTTTATGGTGAACATGTGAGATAAGTATTTCCACTGACACAGCACACAAGAAAGGACACATGCCTTTCTTTTATGGACATGCACCTTTCCTTTATGGGCATGTACCTTTCTTTTATGGGCAAGTGCCTTTTTTTTAATGGTCGTGTACCTTTCTTTTATGGGCATGTACCTTTCTTTTATGGGCATGTACCTTTCTTTTATGGGTATGTACCTTTCTTTCATTGGCACGTACCTTTCTTTTATGGGCACACCTCTGCATTGCTTCTGCATTTGCAGCTTGCATTATGACCTACTCGTTACCCTAGAAAAAGCACAGTGTGTCCCACTGATTGTGAATTTAAGTAGACACCTAATGAAGGTAAATGGACCTAAATGTAGATGAATGAATGTACCACGACAACGAAAAGACAAATTTGCATAGAGGTATGAGAATAACAACACAGGAATGGCATGGCTGACATTGTGTGTGAACTTAAACATGGTATTAGTAAACACATTCACAGGGAAGTGACAGGTTGCAAAATCCTACGAACAGTCACGGACTCCAAACATAAAGGAGAAAAAGCGATGAGTGCTGCAATTCACAAGGTCTCCTTTCAATTGGAAGACCTTTTAAGTCTGGCCAAAATATGCTGCCCAAAGTCACACTGTGATTTAAAAAGATAAATAACTGTTTGGATGCACAACTGAAATCATTTGCAAACAGAAAAACAAAAATTTTCTCTTACAGACTAAACCTTAGTTGTTTTACTAATGATACTAATTGTGAAAGGAGATGCCTGGCATCAGCTTACCTTGATAGAATAAAAGGGTGAAATGTACTCAAAAGTAGTGTCTCCCCAAGAGTGTACTTGTGGGGCTACCTTAACCACCTTCCTTCCTCTCTTACTGTACATTTTCCTACAGACTGTGTTTTGAAAGAAAGCAGACACATTTTTAAAACCATTGACACCATACTCTGACTTCTGGTCAATTTCTACCAGAGAATACATACTAGTTTTATCCAAAACATGAAGTGACATCTCATGCTCTCCCAAATGGACAGGAATGCAGCTACTTTTCCCAGTCAATAGCTTTCAGTGACCACTATCAAAAAGGGTGGGCTTTGTTAAACATGCATGTTAGTTCGCTAGAGCTGCCACAACAAAATACCACAGACCGGGTGGCTTAAACAACAGAAATTTATTTTCTCACAGTTCTGGGGTCTGCAAGTCCAAGGTCAAGGTGTGGGCAGGTTTGGCCATGGTTTCTGTTCCTGGCTTGCAGTTGGCCATCTTCTTGCTGCATCCTCATGTCTTAGTCTGTTTGTGCTACCATAAAAGAATATCAGAGTCTGGGTAATTTACAATGAACAGAAATGTATCAGGTCATAGTTCTGGAGGCTGGGAAAGCCAGCATCAAGGTATCAACAGATTTGGTGATACTGATTCCAAGATGGCACCTTGAAAGCTCTATCCTCTGGAGGGAAGGAATGCTTTATCTTCACATGGAGTAAGGTGAAAGGGCAAAGACGCAAAAGGGGGTCAAACTTACCCTTTTATAATGCATTTTTGTAACTAATGACTTGTTAAAAGCCCTATCTCTTAATACTGTTATAATGGCATTACATTTCAACATGAATTTTGGAGGAGACAAACATTCAAACTACAGCATCTGACATGGTCTTTCCTCTAAGTGCATGTGCCTGGTGTTTCTCTTTGTGTCTTATCACCTCTTATAGGGACATCAGTCAGACTGCTTTGTGCCCACCCTAAAGATCTCGTTTTACCTTAATCATCTCTTCAAAGGCTCTATCTCCAAACAGAGTCACATTTTGAGGTGTTAACTCTTTGACATATGAATCTTGAAAGGACATTATTTACTTATAACAAACATAATACTAAGTTTTAAAGAGAATTTGTACATCACCAGAGAATCCACTTAAAGGTTAAAACCAGCAAGCCTTAGAAATTTGGGGAGGGGACTGGTCAAGATGGGGGAGTAGTTGGCTCCAGGTGTCATTCTCTCCCACAGAGCGACCAATTTGCAGCTTTTGAGGAGCAATGACAGAGGACCCGAAAGCTGTGCTGGAATGCACAGGAGCTGCCCGCCACGGGACCCCAGTTCAGGTTGCTTCCCCATTTCGTAGAAAGAGTTTAGATCTTCTGGGACCACAGACCCTGAGTCTGCCAGCCACAGAAGGCAGGTGGGGCCAGGATGGGACTTCCAGCGCAGGCCATACTGTCTCCGTGAGTGACCTGAGAGGTGCCAGGCTTCCAAGCCCCCAGCCAGATGAGCCAGTGAAGCCAGGCGGGGTGCGATTACCGGTGCAGGCTATCCATCTCTGTGAGTGACCTGAGAGTCTCCAGGTTCCCAAGCTCCGAGCCAGACAAGCCGGTAAAGGCAGATGGGGCGGGACTTCTGGCCCAGGCTGTCTGTCTCCATGAGTGACTTAAGAGGCTCTGGACTCCCATGCCCCTGACCAGTCGATGAAGGCAGGTGGGGCAGGACTTCCGGTCCAAGCTACTTTCTGCTATCCAGAAGCAGCAGTCCCTTCAGGATCCAAGCCAGACATCAGGGTGAAATGAGTGGACTGTGACACCTCTGGCCACAATGACAAAACACCAAAGGAAAGAAACCAGAAACATGAAAAATCAAGAAAGTACAAAGCCACCAAAGGAAATTAATAACTTCCAAGTGCTAGATCCTATAGAATAGGGAGTTTTTGAAATGACAGACAAGGAATTTAGAGTAACTATTGTAAGGAAACTAAATGAGATACAAGAAAATTCAGTGAAACAACACAATGAAATGAGAAAAAAACATATGAGATCTTAAAGAAGAAATGTACACAGAAATCAGTGATTTGAAAAAGAATGTAGCTGAGCTTGTGGAGCTGAAGGATTCATTTAATGAAATAAAAAAACACAAAAGAGAGTTTAACCAGCAGACTTGAACAAGCAGAAGAGAGAATTTCTGATCTCGAAGACAGGCTGTTTAAATTACCACAGACACACCAGAAAAAAAAAAAAAAAGAATAAAAAAAACTAAAGAAAATTTAAGAGAGACAACTGACAACCTTAAGTGCTCAAATATCCAAATCATGGATATCCCAGAAGGGGAGGAAAAAGGAAATAGCATTGAAAACATATTCAATGAAATAGCAGCAGAAAATTTCCCAAGTATAGGGAAAATCACAGATCCCCAGATTCAGGAAGCCTAAAGATCACCAAACACATTCAACCCAAAAAGGTCCTCTCCAAGACATGTGATAATCAAACTGACAAAATTAAAAGACAAAGAGAGAACCTTAAAAGCTGCAAGAGAGAAGTGGCAAGTCACCTATAAGGGAGCCCCAATCAGAATAACATTAGACCTTTCATCAGAAACTCTAAAAGCTACAAAAGAATGTGATGATATATTCAAAATACTAACGGGCAAAAATTGCCAGCCAAGAATACTTTACCCAGCAAGGCTATCCTTCCAAAATGAAGGACAAATAGTATATTTTTCTGACAAACAAAAACTGTGGGAGTTCACTACCACACGACCAGCCCTACAAGAAATTCTCAAGGAAGTACTGGGTTTGATACCACAAAAACAACCATCACTACCATG
This sequence comes from Galeopterus variegatus, assembly GCF_000696425.1. Classification (NCBI taxonomy): domain Eukaryota; kingdom Metazoa; phylum Chordata; class Mammalia; order Dermoptera; family Cynocephalidae; genus Galeopterus; species Galeopterus variegatus. The sequence continues at coordinate 35,492 of NW_007734660.1, read as the reverse complement.
AATACACAAGAAAGAACAATACCCACCAGCAAAACAAAATTGCTAACAAAAGAGGAGAAAAATAGTTTATCTATCAGCCCAAGAAACCAACAAATACAGAAGATGAACAGAAAACTTGAAAGAAAGGAGCAAAAGACACTTAAGACATCTAAACAAAAATCAGTATAGTGCTAGGAGCAAATCAACACCTTTCAATAATAACTCTGAATGTAAAGGGACTAAATTCCCCATTCAAAAGACACAGACTGACTGACTGGATTAAAAAGATGGACCCAATGATATACTGCCTTCAAGAGACTCACTTGACCTGTAAAGACACACATAGACTAAGAGTGAAAGGATGGAAAAAGATATATCATGCAAGTAGAAATGAAAAATGAGCTGGAGTAGCTATTCTTACATCAGATAAAATAGACTTTAAAGCAAAAATCATTAAAAGAGATAAAGATGGCCAATATATAGTGATAAAAGGATCTATCCATCAAGAAGACACATCAATCATCCATATATATATACACCTAATGTCAGAGCAGCCAGATTTACAATGCAAACATTATTAGATCTAAAGAAATAAATAGACACTAACACCATAATATTTGGGGACCTGAACACCCCACTCCCAACATTGGACAGATCATCTAGGCAAAAAATCAAAAGAGAAACACAAGATCTAAACAATGCTTTAGACCAATTGGATTTGGCAGATACCTACAGAACATTCCACCCAACAGCCTCAGAATATTCATTCATGTCATCAGCTCATGGAACATTCTCTGGGATAGATCACAGAACAAGGTCACAAATCAAGTCTCAACAAATTCAAAAGAACTGGAATTATCCCATGTATTTTTTCAGATCACAATAGATTAAAATTAGAAATCAATAATAAATGAAATTCTGAAAACTATACAAACTCATGGAAATTAAACAACATTCTACTTAATGATTTCCTTAAAGAGGAAATCTAAAAATTTCTTGAAACTAATGAAAATAATAACACATCATACCAAAACCTGTGGGATACTACTGCAAAAGCAGTTTTAAGGGAGAAATTTATTGCATTAAACACTTACTTCAGGAGAATGGAAAGATGGCAAATAAATAACGTAACACTTCACCTTAAAGATCTAGAAAAAGAAGAACAATCCAAACCTGAAGTTAGTAGTCACAAAGAAATAATTCAGATCAGAGCAGAATTAAATGAAATAGAAACACAAAAAGCAATACAAAAGATCAATGAAAGAAAAAGTTGTTTTTTAGAGAAGATAAATAAAATTGACAAACCTTTAGCCAGACTAAGAAGAGAGAAGACCCAAATAACAAAAATTAGAAATAAAAAAGGTGATATTACAACTGACACCTTAGAAATACAAGGAATCATTAGAGACTACTATAAACAACTATATGCCAACAAACTTGCTAATCTGGAGGAAATGGATAAATTTCTGGATGCGTACAAATTACCAAAACAGAGGCAAGAAGATATAGAAAATCTGAGCAGACCAATAACAATAAAGGAGATTGAAGCTGTTACCAGAAGGCTCCCAACAAAGAAAAAGCCCAGGACTGGACAGGTTCACTGCAGAGTTCTACCAAATCTTCAAAGAGGAACTGATGCTAATTCTCTACAAACTGTTCCAAAAGATTGAAACAGAAGCCATTCTCCCAAACTCATTTGATGAGGCAAACATCACCCTGTTACCAAAACCAGACAAAGATGCATCAAAAATAGAAAACTACAGGCCAATATCCTTGATGCATATAGATTCAAAAATCCTCAATAAAATACTAGCTTACAGAATACAGCAACACATACAGAAAATTATACACCATGATCCCGTGGGATTCATCCCAGGGATGCAAGGCTGGTTCAACATACGCAAATCAATAAATGTGATACACCACAATAATAAAAGCAAAGACAAAAACCACATGATCAGGGCCGGCCCGGTGGCGCACTGGATAAGTGTGCCGCTTGGGAAGCGCGGTGGCGCTCCCACCCGAGGGTTCGGATCCCACATACAGACCGGTTCCCGCTCACTGGCTGAGCGAGGCGCGGGAGCAACACCGAGGGTTGCGATCCCGTTGCCGGTCCCCGGTCCGGTGCGGGGGCAACACTGAGGGTTGCGATCCATTGCCAGACACGGAAAAAGACAAAAGACAAAAAAAAAAAAAAAAAACAAAAAAAAAACACATGATCATCTCTATTGATGCTGAAAAAACCATTTGACAAAATTCAACATCCTTTCATGATAAAGACTTTCCACAAGTTAGGCATAGATGGAAAGTATCACAACATAATTAAAGCCATATACGATAAGCCCACTGCCAATATCATCCTGAATGGGAAAAAGCCTAAAGCTTTTCCCTTAAAAACATGAACTAGAAAAGGATGCCCACTCTTACCACTCCTATTCAACATAGTGTTGGAAGTACTATCCAGAGCAATCAGAGAAGAGAGGAAATAAAGGGCATCCAGATTGGAAAGGATGAAGTCCAGCTGTCCCTTTTTGCAGATGATATGATCCTATATATTGAACAGCCTAAAGTTCCTATAAAAAAAACTCCTAGAGTTGATAAAGGATTTCAGCAAAGTTGCAGGTTACAATCAACACACAAAAATCAATAGCATTTCTATACTCCACTAGTGAACATGCAGAAAAAGAAATCAAGAAAGCTAGCCCATTTAGAATAACCACCAAAAAAATAAATATTTAGGAATAAAGCTAACCAAGGATGTGAAAAATCTCTACAAAGAAAACTACAATCCACTGTTGAGAGAAATTAAAGAGGAAACAAGAAGATGGAAAGATATCCCATGCTCTTGGATTGGAAGAATTAACATTGTGCAAATGTCCATATTACCCAAAGTGATTTATGGATTCAATACAATCCCCATCAACATTACAAGATATTTTCCTCTGAGGTGGAAAAAGCTATCCAGACATTTATATGCAACAACAAGGGCCACAAATAGCCAAAGTAATCTTGAGCAAAAAAAATAAAGCTGGAGGCATAACATTACCTGACTTTAAACTATATTACAAAGCTATAATAACCAAAACAGCATGGTACTGGCATCAAAATAGACACACAGACCAATGGAATAGAACAGAGAACCAAGAAATCAAACCACAAACCCACAGCCATCTGATCTTTGATAAAGGTGTCAAAGCTACATACTGGGGAAGAGACTGCCTTTTCAACAAGTGGTGCTGGGAAAACTGGATAATCATATGGAGAAGAATGAAACTAAACCCGTATCTTTCACCATATACCAAAATCAACTCAAAATGGGTTAAAGAATTAAATATACATCCTTAAACAATAAAACTCCTTAAAGAAAACTTAGGGGAAACACTCCAGGAAGTAGGAGTCCGTACAGAATTCATGAATAGGACCCGAAAAGCACAAGCAACTAAAGATAAAATAAACAAATGGGATTATATCAAACTAAAATCTTCTGCATAGCAAAAGAAACAATCAGCTGAGTAAAAAAACAACCAACAGAGTGGAAGAAAATTCTTGGAAAATATACATCTGACAAAGGATTAATATCCAGAATATACAAAGAACTCAAACAACTTTACAAGAAAAAACCAAATAACCCAATTAAAAAATGGGCAAAGAAGCTGAATAGGCATTTCTCAAAGGAAGATACATGAATGGCCAACAGACACATGAAAAAGTGCTCAATATCACTCAACGTCCGGGAAATGCAAATCAAAACCACATTGAGATACCATTTCACTCCAGTGAGGATAGCTAACATCCAAAAGACTGTGAAGGATAAATGCTGACAAGGTTGTGGAGAAAAAGGAACTCTCATCCAGTGTTGGTGGGGCTGCAAAATCGTGCAGCCTCTATGGAAAGTGATATGGAGGTTCCTCAAACAATTACAGATAGATCTCCCATGTGACCCAGCTATTTCACCACTGGGAATATACCCAGAAAAATGGAAATCATCATGCTTAAGGTATACCTGTTCCCCAATGTTTATTGCAGCACTCTTTACAATAGCCAAGAGCTGTAACCAGCCCAAATGTCCATCATCAGATGAGTTGATAAGGAAACTGTGATATGTCTACACAATGGAATACTACTCTGCTATAAAAAAGAATGAAATACTACCATTTGCAACAACATGGATGGACTTAGAGAAAATTATATTAAGTGAATCAAGTCAGCTATAGAAAGAGAAATACCACATGTTCTCACTTATTTGTGGGAGCTAAAAATAAATAAATGAATACAAAAAAAACTGAGGGGTGGGGGAGGGAAGAAGACACAACAATTACAATTCCTTGAAGTTGATATGACAAGCAAACAGAAAGGACATTGTTGGGAGGGAGGGGGGAGGGGAGGAGGCAGGGAGGTTTCAGTAATTGGCCACAATAATCAACCACATAGTATATTGACAAAAAACAATTGGGAGAGCGTAGCTCTTTTGCAAAAATGCCACATATCACTTACGATGGTTTTATATGAACTAAAATGAGATGTTCATTAAATCATTTCATTAAATCAATAAACATTTGCAGGTACTCCTTTCGCATGCCCAATTCTCTCCCTCTGAGACAAGAAACGGCAATCTAATATACCCCAGGAGCCCAGTTTCAGTCAAGGTCTCACCCGAAGATGATGGCATGTACAAAGGAGGTAAACTCTCATGCAGTGACAATTTACAAAGGTACTAGCTGGGATAAGGGAAACCAACAAGACATTCAGGAGTATCCCAGGGATAGCAACAGAGGTATTATTCCCACACATAGACCTGAGGAGGCAAGAGGAAGATCTTGCTAGAATCTGGAGAATGATGTGGCTGTAGCAGAGCTGGCTGCCTCACAGGAGCTAAGGAGAAGAGTCACCAGCAACCTGGGTCCCGGCAGAGAAGCTGCTGGGACTAAATCCCTGACTTCACTCCCCTCCCATCCTATGATCTCCTGCCTGTGCCTGTCATGTGCCTAACCAAACCCAAAGCCAGAGGGCAAAGGCACTGGTGACATAGAGTTTCACATAATCCTCCTCATAAAAGCAGGTGGTGGTTGGGGGGAGAGTGACCAGGGATCTGGATCAGCAAGCAGGGACAATCCAGTCCAAGGTCACTACCTTATCCTTGTGCAAAACCACTGCTAACAAAACCAAAGGTGCACTCCAGGGCTGATCAGATTCTTTCTCTATGAATTTGGGTTTGAGTCTTAGAGATTGAGCCAGGAAGCTGAGGGTATCAAGATAAAGACCATGTAAATGGGGAGTTGAGGCTACCATTTTTGCAAGTTTGTGGTGAAACCCTGGAAAAAAGAACAGAGTAGATGTGTAGAGAGGCAGAGATGGGCCACTCAGAGGGGAGAGAGAGACAGAAGTCTGAGAACTTTTTAGTCCCAAAGGCCTGACCAAACTTTAAAACAAAATGGGATTTGACTCATGAGGTGATGGTTATATTAACTATCCTGACCTGATCATTATACAATATGTATGTATCAGAACATCAGCTTGTACTCTGTAAACATCTACAATTATCTGTTGATTAGAACAACCAAATAATGGGATTTGAGATATTTCTGTATAACTCTTTTTCCTAAATTTACTCAGACAATTTTGTTTTCTGTTCCTTGTGACTTGCTTTCTCTGTTGACACTCATCAGACTCATGAAGCTCATCTCACTTCAGTTTAGAATTATCTTTGATGATTACAGATAATGCTACAAATAAATCCAAGATGCATTATTTACTGCTCAAACTGGTAAAATTTAAAATCACTCCAATTCTTCCAAGTCTGTCCTCTCAACACTTTCTGGGTTATCTTCTCCAGTGTTCTTCTCTCTGCATGTAACTTTTACCTAAAACCTTCTCTCTACAGAGGCATCTTCTGGTGCATAATAAAGAATATGATTAGCTATTGTCCCTGGTTTCTGGCAGGGAGACTCTAAATCCCTGGAATTTCTTGAGGATAAGGAAGGATTTTGTTATTCATGTGCCCCTTGGATTATACCTGAGTTTATGCTAAGAGATGAGATGACTAAGAATGGGGGGCTGGTCATCTCAAAGATCAACCATGTGGTCAGAGGTCTGAGACTTGGAGACACAGGATTATGTCCAGCCTCTGGAAAAAAAGCTGGAGATTGAGTTCAATCACATGGACAATGATGCAGTTAGTGATGCCTATGTAATGAAACTCCAAGAAAAACTTTGGACACTGAAGCTCAGCTGAGCTTCCAGGATGGTGAACATACTGGTGTGCCAGGAGGGGTCATGGGTACCTGGAATTTTTAGGAAGTTGGTCAGAAGTGCAGACAGCCTGGGGACCTCCAAAGCATGGCCGGCATCTGAAGTAAGGTCCATCCAGTTGAAGTCTGAGTCCCTAACTTGTGGTGTCCACCCTAATGTCAGATGGTTAGTCTCAGAACTGATTGTAGCACACCAGCTGGTGCCAGAACCTTTCTGGAAGTTCCACCCATTAGGTGGTATCTTCCTCTAGATTAGAGGCTCTGAAGGGTGGATACTGCCACGTTACCCTGCATTTCTGTGGTTGAGCTTTTGTGCCTCCTCTATCCCTTATGTCCTAGGATCCCTCAGGTTTCTCCAGTGTGCCCACCTCACAGCTCAGCTTGCAAGGTGATGGTTCCATGTATGAGCTGATCCAGTGGCTGCCCTTGGGGAACTGGAGTGACGCCTTCATTTTTATGTCTCTCTCCTCACCCTTACTCCATCATACCTCCTTCCTCCCATAGCAGTCAGAAGGCCATGACTGGCAAATGCTTTCTTGTCTCAAGGCAGAGCAAACTCTGTTATGGAATTCACAGTCCAGTGCTCCCTGTGGGATCAGGCTGAGGCTGGGCTTCACACCAAACCACCATGTGCTTTTGCTCAGCTTCCTCTCTTTCCTGTCCTGCAGCCCTTGCTCCAGGTGGGGCTTCTCTCAAGAGCCTCCACCCCCCACCCCAATTTACCACTTGCATGTGAATGTCCATCTCATGTTCTGCTTCTGGGAAACCCAACCAATGACACCCATGTATTTGCTTTTCATAAAGACCCACAAGCCACATATTTAGCTTTTTGTCTGTCATTTAATTGAACTGCATAAAGCCTGGTGTTTCTTGGGGAAACAACCAGGTTTGTTTGTGGTTTCCTATTGATATTGCATGGTGTTCTGAATACCAACTCCTAAATGGGAAAAACTTCCTTTTCATAGGATCCAAGTCTCTCTTTTTCTTGCTGGTATCCAACTGTGAGAAATTCAGAAACAATTCTAAGGATACAAAATCTAAACTGCTATACTTTTTGGGAAGAAATAAATATTCTATTAAGAGCTATGTGTATTTGTATATTGTGGACAACTCATTTCAATTAAATTTGCATTACTAGAGTAAGATGTCATATGTGCCCCTTACTACTCTAAGACTGCCAAGGTGTCATCAGGCATTGTATAATACAAGAAAAAGTTTGTGACACATTAATTTGGGTCTAGGTCCAACTTCTTGAACCATTGCATGGTTGTGGCTTTGGATCACTTGCCTACCAAAACCACTGTGCTTTATAAAATAATGGCATGCTTACTGAGCAAATTTCTCCAAGGAGGCACAGCAATATTTTCCATATGATGGGCTTCACACACAGCTTTTCAGCTTATAACAAAAGAAAGAGATACATTCCAAATCCTCATTTGGGACTCTCATTATCAGAGTAAACTTTTTAGTTTTCCCAAGTCTATATATTTTTCTGGAATGAATTAACATGTTCCCTGATGGTATGAAGAAGTACTGAAAGCCAGGAATAAAACAGAAATCTAACCAAGGCTATAGAACTTTGAAGAATAAGCACAAAAATTTAACAATATTCACTTCCATTTTCCAGTCCACATATTGCATAATAAACCTGCTCACTAAAATCAGAGGAGAACTAAATGAGAGATTGAAAGAATAATACAAAAAACTCAACAAAACAAAAAGTTGGTATTTTGAGTGGATAAACAAAATAGACAAACCATTGGCCAGACTAAATAAAAAGAGAAGAGACAAGACCCAAATAAAAAAATCCAGAAATGAAAATGGAGACATTATAATTGATACCACAGAAACACAAAGAATCCTTAGAGACTAATATGAATAATTATACACCAACAAATTAGAAAACCTGGAGGAAATGGACAAATTTCTGGACACATACAAACAACCAAGACTGAACAAAGAAGAAATACAAAACCCAAACAGACCAATAACAATCAATGAGATTGACGCAGTAATCAGCAGCCTCCCAACAAAGAAAAGCCTAGGATCAGATGGCTTCACTGCTGAATTTTATCAAACCTTTAAAAAAGAATTAACACCAATCCTTTTCGAAGTACTCCAAAAAAGTTGAAACAGAGGCCATTCTCCCAAATTCATTCCATGAGGCCAGCATCACCAATGAAACCAAAATCAGACACAGACACAACAAAAAGGAAAGCTTCAGGCCAATGTCCTTGGTGAACATAGACACAAAAATCTTCAACTAGATATTAGCAAACAGAATACAACAGCACATCAAAAAAATTACACACCATGATCAAGTGGGATTCATCTCAGAGATGCAAGGGTGGTTCAAAATATGCAAGTCAATAAATATGATACACCACATCAACAAAATCAAGCACAAAAACCATATATGATCTCAACAGATGCAGAAACAGTATTTGACAAAACTCAGCATGCCTTCATGATAAAGGCCCTCAACAAATTAGGCATAGAAGGAAAGTATCTCAACATAGTTAAAGTCACATATGACAAACCCACCACCAACATCATCCTGAATAGAGAAAAACTGAAAGCTTTCCCTCTGAGAATAGGAACAAAACAAGGATGCCCACTCTCACCACTCCTATTCAACAAAGTATTGGAAGTACTAGCCACAGCAATCAGGCAAGAGAAAGAAATAAAGGGCATCAAAATTGGAAAGGATGAAGTCAAATTGTCACTGTTCGCAGATGACATGATCCTATATATGGAAAAACCCATAACCTCTACCAAAAAAACTCTTACAGCTCATAAACAAATTCAGGAAACATGCAGGATACAAAATCAATACACAAAGGTCAGTAGCATTCTTATACCAACAACAAACAAGCAGAAAAAGAAATCAAGAAAACAAGACCATTTACAATAGTTACAAAAAGAATAAAATACCTAGGAATAAATTTAACCAAAGACAAAAGATCTCTACAATAAGAACTACAAATGACTGCTGAAAGAAATTAAAGAGGACACCAAAAGATGGAAAGACATTCTATGTTCATAGATTGGAAGAATTAATGTTGTGAAACTGTACATACTACCCAAAGCCATCTATAGATTCAATGCAATCCCCATCAAAACACCAATGGCATTCTTCATGGAAATAAAAAAAAAATCCTAAAATTCATGTGGAACAAAAATAGATACTGAATAGCCAAAGCAACCCTAAGCAAAAATAAAATAAAATAAAGCCAGAAGCATTACAATACCTGACTTCAAACTGTATTCCAAAGCTATAGTAACCCAAACAGCAAAATGCTGGTATAAAAACAGACATATAGACCAATGGAACAGAACCCAGAAATCAACCGAGGTACTTATAGCCAATTAATCTTTGACAAAGGCACCAAAAGCATACATTGAGAAAGGGCAGCCTCTTCAATAAATGGTGCTGGGAACACTGGATATCCATGTATAGAAGAATGAAATTAGACCTGTACCTCTTGCAATATACCAAAAATCAACTCAAAATGAATTAAAGACTTAAGTATAAGACCTGAAACTATAAAACTCCTAGAAGAACACATAGGGGAAACACTTCAGGATGTAAGACTAGGCAAAGGCTGCAAAAGCACAAGCAACAAAGCAAAAAATAAACAAATGGGATTATATCAAACTAAAAAGCTTCTGCACAGCAAAAGAAACAATTAACAGACTGAAAAGACGACATACCAAATGGGAGAAAATATTTGCAAACTATGTATCCAACAAAGGATTAATATCCAGAATATATAAGGAACTCAAACAACTTAACAGTAAAAACAAACAAACAAGAAAACCAAGTAACCTGATTTAAAAATGGGCATAGAAGCTGAGTAAGCATTTCTCAAAGGAAGATATACAAACGGCCAACAGACACATGAAAAAATGTTCACTATCACTAATCATCAGGGAAATGCAAATCAAAATCACACTGAGATATTACCTCACCCCAGCTAGACTAGCTACTATCAAAAAGACTGAGAATAACAAATGCTGGTGAGGATGTGGAGAAAAGGGAACCCTCCTACACTGTTGCTGGGACTGTAGATTAGTACAGCCATTATGGAAAACAGTTTGGAGGTTTCTCAAACAACTACAGATAGAACTACCATAAAATCCAGCAATCCCATTGCTGGGTATATACTTAAAGGAATAGAAATAACATGTTGAAGGGATACCTGCACTCCCATGTTCATTACAGTTCTATTTTACAGTAGCCAAGAACTGGAGGCAACCTAAATGTCCATCAACAGATGACTGGATAAGGAAAATGTGGCATATATACACAATGGAATACTATTCAGCCATAAAAAGGAATGAAAGTCCGCCATTTGCAACAACATGGATGAGTTTGGAGAAAATTATATTAAGTTAAATAAACCAGGCACAGATAAATAAATACTGCATATCCATACTCCTAAGTGGGAGGGAGGGAGGGGGGGAGAGAGAGAGAGAAAGAGAGAGAGCAAGTGAGGAAGGAAGGAAGGAAGGAAGGAAGGAAGGAAGGAAGGAAGGAAGGAAGGAAGGAAGACATACCACAATAAAACACTGAAATTTCAGGAGAGAAGAGCCTATAGTTACTAGAAGTGGGAAAGGCAGAGGGGGAGGGAGGTTAGGGAGTAACTGGGTAAAGGACATAAAGAGTACTTATGATATGTAATGATGAACGTGCTAATAATATTGATTTGATCATCACAGACTGTACACTAATACTGATAGTAAACTCTGTACCCTATAAATATGCATAATCAATTGTTTCAATTAAAAAATTAATTAAAAATTGTAAAAAATAAATAATAAACAAACATAAAAAAGAGTAAAATTATTAGATGTTTAAAAATCAAGAGCAAAACTACAAGATGAATTAGTCCAGAGGTACTAATTTTTTAAGAATCATAATAAAAAGTAGACATCCTAATTGACATCTAATAAAGTCTTCTGTATCATAATTAAAACCAATCAGAGCAAAACTTACTTTCTCACATTTTAATTACCTGATAAACATTTTAATATCTTTCTTTATGATTTCACAAGGCTATTTGGAGTATGAAATTAAACAGAAGCAGCAAAAAAGTTTATTGGAATTTTTAAAGCAAGAGAGTAGCCTCAGAAACCATCTTTACACTCAAAAGAAGAGGCAGGCAATGCCAAGCTTCCCATGGTCAGGGGGGCCCTGAGATTTGATTTCCTAACAGAAAAACTGAAACTCTGTGCTTGCTCCGGGAATAGTTTTCACACCTCAGGGATTTCTACAGCAATCACTGCAGTGAAAGATGCTGATGAGAAAAACCTGTGCCCAGCATCAGAGTCACTTGGGAATACAATGGGAATAGAGGGACAATCTCAATTTTAGATTATGCATTTAAAAATTCCTTTATTGAGATGAAATTTGACAACCAAATTCCACAACATGAAAGAAAAACATTTCCTGAGTCCATCTCAATGCATAAGAAAACCACACGGACCCCACCTCCACCTTGATCATCAGTCGTCGCCAGGCAACAGGGATTCTCAGCCACGGCGCTGGTTCATTCCCGACTCCCTACTTCTGTCATCCACCTCTCCCTCCTTTAATCATCCCCAACAGCGAGTGAGCTCACTCCTAACATGGCAGTATGCTCCTGTAACACACACACCCTTTCCTCTTCTCCATTCTCGTTTTCTTCTTGCAGCCAAGCCTCTAAGACATGTCTGCTTAAGCTCTCCCTGTGTCTTTGACCCCTACTTTCCTTATTCCACTTCATACTGTGTAGCAACCCCAAGACACCACCAAAACTACTCTTGTCAAGGACACCAGTTACCTCGAGGTTTGCCAAGCTCAGTGACTCCTTTCTGTACTCCCCTAAAGTGACTCCTGAGCATTACTCTCAGCAGTCGCTGGTCACCTTCTCCTGCTGAGAATTCACATCTGCCTGGGTTGTCTCGGTCCCATGCTCCCTTTGGGGTCTGCCCATCTTGCTGACTCCACCTGCTCTGAATCAAATGTTGGCATTTCCAGGGCTCTGTCTAGGGCGCCTTCTCTTTAAATTCCCCCAAATTCTCCCATGCAATGTCTTCCATACACCTGGTTTCTTCAATACTTTCTAAATAGCACTGATGCTCAAAGGTATACCTCTAGCCCAGACCTTTTCTGTGAGGTCTAGACTCAGAGAAGCTGGCTCCCACTCTGATGTCTCTGGGACATATTCTACACTGAACTTTTATATGACCCACCCTGTCTGCATTTTCAAATTCCATTCATACCCTGCCCCCAACCCTACTCTAGACACCAGGCCCTCCTTTGGGCTCCTCCACCTTGGCCAACTCTCCAGGCTCAAGGCCCCTCCTCTGCCTGGCAAGCTCCCACCTTGCCCTCTTCCTGGGTGGGACTTTCTCAACCCTGCTTCTGTGTCAGGTGCTCCCTGAGCAGACTCGCTGAGTGCTTTCCAGGTATTAACCAGTACTGTGCCCTGTTATTTTCCCAGTATCACTTGCCAAATATAATCATTTCACATGTATTCATCTGCTTATTGTCGCCTTTCTAGTTCTGCTCTATGTTCCACGCAGGCAGGGGTCCCACCCACTTTATTCCTTAGATATCTATTGGGTAATTCAAATAGGGTCTATCATGACATGTAATCAATGAATAAAATCCCTCATATCCATATAATTCACTACATCAGAATTGAAGATATCCAAATTCATAATTGAATAAAAATATATTCTTTCATTCAACAAATTTTAGAGCCTACTATGTGCCAGGAACTGTTCAAAGTCCAAGGCTTATCATTTTAAGCAAATAAAAGTGGCAAATATCCCTGCCCTCATGGGCTTACATTTAAATGTGATTTTTGGTCCTGAATCAATTCACTCCATTTTTCTTCCTCTCATATTTGGTGAGAAAGCTTCTTAATTTCCCTGTAAGATGTTATCCTCGCATATCAGAGTTATGCCCTGACATATACCTGCTGTCCCTCTGTAAATCTATGTAAATGATACCTGGAAGAGACATAAAGAATGTGGATCTGAGATTGTCCTATCAAAGTTAACCTGAAAAGCATGCAGATATATGTTTTGTCACCTGAAAGGGAAGCAAACTGTCCCAGGCTGGCCAGATTTGTCTCTGATCTGTAGGTAAACTAAATAAAAAAAGGCGGGAGGTGGGGGGAGGAATGGGTGGTAAAGATTTTAATTATGGAAACATGGAAAAAGGCCATTCTCTGAAGAAAATCTGTCTAGAAGAGAAAGCATCTTGTCAGCTGATTTCAGCACCTGGCTCACGTGGCCGGAGTAGCCCTCTAAGCAGAGATACATACTTTAGGGTTTCAGAATTTAATACCATAAACCATGCATTCTCAGCAGAGGCCATATCACTCCCAAGGGAATAAACACTCGTTCTTGGGGAGGGGAAAAAAAAGGCATACATCTGCATACGTGCATAATTATGCATACACTGCATAAGCAGATATGCAATATACCTGTGCTATTAAAATTTCATGGTAAATTGGTCAGGATTAAAAATATCTAAAGGGCCGGCCCGGTGGCGCACTGCTACAGTGCACCGCTTGGGAAGCGCGGCGGCGCTCCCGCCGAGGGTTCGGATCCCACATACAGACCGGCCGCTCACTGGCTGAGCGAGGAGCGGGGGCAACACCGAGGGTTGCGATCCCGTAGCCGGTCCTGGTCCGGTACAGGTGCAACACTGAGGGTTGCGATCCGTTGCCGGTCACGAAAAAAGACAAAAAGACAAAAAATAAAATAAAATAAATAAAAATATCTAAAAAGGCGTCTTAGGACACTGACAATGAAAAAAGATTGGGAAACACTGCCTTAAACATTTAAATCAGCACTTCACCTGTGCTACCTTCATGCTCCCAGTGACCTTTGGGTAAGGGTACAGTGCCTTCTTGCAGGAGAGAGAGAAGGTCCATAGTTTCATGCAACCATCTGGTCTACCTGCTAGTCATATTCCTCATGATAAATTAACAAATTAGCATTCTAGGTTTAAATATTACTCTTTGGCACCTTTGTTACAGCAAGTCAGCATCCCAAGTTTGATCAAGTTTGGATTACTCACAGATCACACTTCAAAGCTCTCAAGACAGAGGGACACTCCCTGCAGAGGGGCGAACTGTCCCAGGTAGACAGACACTTCCTGTGTGGACAGGTTTCCCCACAAGACACATCTTCTGTCTGATTATATCATTCTGCAATTTAAGACCAATTTATTTATAACTCTATCAGCCACAGATTTAAATACACCCTTCTTAGCCTGTGCATCTTCCCGTTTGGTAATATATAAATTACACCAATTCTGAGCGTGACTTTTACCATCTTACAATTATAATGAATCCAATGAAACCATCACCATCACATATAAATGCAAATTTCATGCACAAAGTATGTTCTGGTTAGGGAACAAAAGACTTACAATATTTTAAAACATGCTGTAAATTGTATCATACAAATACATCTTCCAATTCACCATTAGCAATTGGAAAGGCACAATAAAGCTTCACCAAGGTCCTCTCCTCACAAGAGCTCATAGCACCCAGGCTCTGAAACAGGCTGTGCTTAGAATCACCTGGCATTTACAAAAGATATGTACATGCCTAGAGCCCACTCCAGAAGCATAGGTTATTATTTTTTTTAACATAAATCTCCCCACCTGAATATGTTATGCATTACCAATGGAGAAACTAATGTCAAATAAAAAGCAGATGACTAAGCTCAAATACTTCCAGAACAAAGAAGCAGTTCAGGTGGAAAAAAGAGCTGAGAATTTAATAACTGGCCTGAGTAATAGCTAATGCTAATGAGGGTGCACTTCCTCCACAGGAGGTGGGCTTTGCTATTCAAATTAAAAACCTGAAGCCTGGTGTAATTTTTTAAACCAAAGGAAAGCCAGGGCTCCTGCACTGAGTAGGGGAGAGTGACAAACACTGCAGTTAAGAGGACCAGAAAATAAACTCAGATAAAGCTGGGGTTGAATGGTAGGGAATGGTAGCTGAAACGAAGGCAGAATGAAATTAATAAGGGATGAGCCAAGGCCCAACTTCAGATGTTACATCTGTTCAGGGCAGATGGAGCCTCAGAGGACCCACACAATGAGTGAACCAAGCCCAGGGGTAGGGATAGAGGACAATATGCACATCCTACGACATCAAAGATTATATTCTAGTGAGGACAGGTTTTCCTGTAACTCCTAAAAGAATATTTTTAAACATATTCTTTCAGGATTATAGAGTTGGTAAGTACAGTGCATGCATACATTTCATTTTGAAAGCAAACATAAACATTCTATAGCTACTAAGAGAAATGGAAAAACAGAAACCATTGAGTTAGAACTAGTTAATAAATTCACATTCCAATATAATATATCATTCTGTTCCTTCATTGGAGCAAGTCAGCATCTTGCGCATGATAGCATTTGCATTAATAAGGGGATCACACTTCAGAGCCTGTAAGAATGCTCCCAAGCAGAGCCTTTGCTAACAGTAAATGTCACATTTAAATAATCACTGACCAGATTTAGATTTAAATGTAAAATTATCTCTTTCATAAATAATATTAATTTTGGCATAAATGCATTTTCACTAATGATTAATGCAGATATTATTTGGGGGTTTATTTTTTTTCAGGTTTCCCCTTCATTTCTGCACTCACTGGTAATAAACTATGTACGGGTATGTGCATAAACATGGTGCATCCCCCATCTAAGTAACAGCCTTTCTCAGGTTTGCCAGTAGCTTCAAAATGACTCCCCCGGAGCGCTCTGTGTGTGGAGTTGGCCACGGCACTGCATTCTAAACAGCATTCAGCCATATACTAAAGGAAAAACATTCTGCAGCCTGGTGATGCATCTAGGTTGGAGATAATTATTGTCTACTAAGTTAATACCTTTTCATATCAATCCTGGTGTCAGAAGAGATGCCAGTATTAGGTAGTGCAGAAGGCACACATAAGAGGGAGGAGGGAGGGAGGTGTCGGTGATGGGCCATAATAATCAAATACATTGTATATTGACAAAATAAAAATTTAATGAAAAAAAAAAAAAAAGAACCAAGACCGGCCGGCTGGTTGCAGAGCACTGTGAGGGGAAGGGTGTGGATCGGCTAAAGACCTTGCCTGCCCCCTTCTCCCCGGAACCTCCCATTACAAAGGCTGAAAGCCCATGCGTTTGCTTTCCCAGGCCCTCCTGTGACAGGACTGGCAATGGAACCAGATGTGAGTGAAACAGGCTTCTGGGGAGGAAGGGCCTCTGTGGCAGCTTTTAATTTCCTAATAAAAAGGAGCAGATGCAGTTCATGGGACTCTTCTACTCTCTCACTGCTTCTGTGTGCTTTCGATGTGGATGAAATGGCTGGATCTGCAACAGCCTCCTTGTGACTGTGGGAGAAAAGCCAATGGACTTCTGGAGACATCAGCCCTAAATTCAGTAATCTGCTAGACCAAGGCCAGCAGTCCCCCATCTCTGGACTTCTTTGTATGTGAGGCAAACAAATTCCCATTTGTTTAAGCCTCTATAGTCTGGTTTTCTGTCTCTTGAAGCCAAATGTAAGGCTGACATACATTTGGGAGAGCCCGACGGAGTCAGTGAACACAGCCTTTCCCGTGTTGTAGCATAAGCTCCTGTTACGTGTAGTTTACTGAGTGTGTTTGGAGTAAAACAAGTGAATAACTTGAGACCACTGGTGAAAGCTATGTATGGAATATACTTTAAATAGTGTGGCAAACCAGTAAGAGGAGGATTCAGACCAACCTGCAAAAAGTGAACCTTTTAATGGAGACAAGAACGTCAAGAGAGATTTAAGAGGGAGAGACAGAGAGGGTGTTGTGTGAGACCAACTAAAGGAGATCTCTTGACGGTAGACATTGAATGAAGCATTAAAAGGTAGGAGTGAGGCTGCTCTGTGCATGAAGGTCTGTAAGTTGAGGCAAATCCTGGTGAAACGGGAAGACACCCTGGAGAGGACCTGTTGGAACACTAAAAATAGGTCCATATAAATAGAAGGTGCATTCCTAGACTTATGAGTCACAAAAGAAAAATATCAAAGGAAATTTTGCTCAATGAC
Source organism: Galeopterus variegatus (assembly GCF_000696425.1). Taxonomy (NCBI): domain Eukaryota; kingdom Metazoa; phylum Chordata; class Mammalia; order Dermoptera; family Cynocephalidae; genus Galeopterus; species Galeopterus variegatus. Next base: position 18,187 of record NW_007734660.1, on the reverse strand, counting down.
CATTGTTTGATTGTAGTGGGTTGAATGGTGAACGTTCCCCTGTGCCCCAAAATATGTTCACCTAGAACTAATGAATGTGACTTCACTTGGAAAAAATTATTATATCATTGCAAATGTAATTAAGTTTAGGATTCTGAGATGAGGTCATCATGGATTAGGGTGAACCCAATATCCAATGACAAGCATCGCTATAAGAAGGGAAGACACAATGGAGAGACCATGTAAAGATGGAGGCAGAGACTGCAGTGATGCAGCCATCAGCCAAGGAACATCTGGAGCCACCAGGACTTGGAAGAGGGAAGGGAGGATTCTCCCTTAGCCTTCAGAAGGAGCATGGCCCTGCCAACACCTTGATTTTGGATTACTGGCCTTCTGAACTATGAGAGAATAAATTTCCTTTGTTTGGAGTCACCAAGTGCATGGTAATTTGTTACAGCAGCACTAGGAAACTCATACACTGCTGCACACTGTGAATAGCATGGCTTGGGAATACAAGGGAAGAGAGCCAGGCAGGGAACCTGAAAGGAAGACGGGGGAAGGAGAGAATGGTGCTGAAAACAGAGTAAAGAGAGGGACAAATAGTCTGGAAGAAACGATAGTGACCGATGTGGTTTCTTTGCTGGATGATGGTGCTGACTGTCTTATTAAATGAATGCTTTTCCCTTAGCAAGCGACTGTGTTGTTTAAGAAGCTCCTTATTTCTCTCAAGGCAGGCTGGGCTTGCCTTATGGAGCTTTGTGCCGTGTGGCTTAAACATGAATGTGACTGAACATAACAGTTTGAAACAGGTGAACCTCTAGAGTCTATGCAAAATCTACTTTCCTGTATAGAGCTTAGTGCCAGATACTTTGAATATACCTTTATCTAATGTTTGCACCGTATAGGCCCTGAGGTATTAGCAAGTGTGATGGAGTCAGCCTTTTCCCAATTTCCTCAGTTCTTCTCTTCGTTCACCATGATATTTTTAAAAATTGAGCTATTAATAACTTAATATTAAACTAGCCTCAAAAACCACTGTCAAAAAATAAATAAACTGGTTCTGGAGGTGAGGAAACAGGGTGGCTCCTCCAGGACTGGATCCTGTACAAAGTCTTTAACTATGTGGCTCCATCCCTCACCATGGGAAAGTGGGACTGGGCCACTATCCTGAATTCCAATTCTCTCACTATGAAGGCTCTGGGACCTGGCCTGGGGGTTTCCATCGTACCCAATTTTATCTGTGACCCCAAGAGATTGCAGTATTCATGGACGTGACCCATCAGCAATGCTGAGATCTTTGTACCACCAGCAGCCTTCACGGCCAATGCCACAGCCATACCCCCATACTCCGATCACGTGAACTTACCCAGTTCAGAAATTTCAAATCGCTGATTACCCCTTCCTCCCTTCCAGCCTCCTCCAGTCTCTTCCTGAGACCTCACAGTGGCCCGGCTCCCTGGCCCTGCCATTTCCTGTCAATCTACCAGCCTACGTGCCGGCATCACTTCCTTCTCTAGACATCTGGGAGCCCACCACGGATGATCTGAATTGATCCCTCACCCATCCCCTTGTAGCCACAACCACTGTGCCCAGCTATTCATGAACCACCGATAGAAACCATCCGTCTTATCCACTTTACACCCTGAGCATGATCCAACAGGACTCCCCACGGATGTAAGATTAAGCCACTACAAACTTAAGGTCTCCAATCGTGAGGTGCACCTTGGACAATCATCTCAACACAGCATCGCTCCCAGTTCCATCTCCTTCTGTTCTGAAAGGCGGCCATCCTTTACTCTCCGAATGAATGGATTGCCCATCGCCCCAATTACACCCACCCCATGTCTATGTCAGTTCCTCCATTCTGAGAAGTATTTCTCTAGCTTCTACCCCATTGCTTCCTTTTTCATCCCTATTAAGTTTCTCCAAGGAGAAATGATTTCAAGTGTGCATCAAATTGTCATGGAGAAGCTTTGCAGATCCCTGAATCCATCCCATACAGATTCCAGGGAATCAGCATCTTCAGGATCTGGTGCAGAAACCTGGTTTATAAAAATGGTCGTGGTGCTCCTTGGTGCTGACCCTGACAATGTGGTCTTCACTCATTTGCCTCTGTCCACCCTTTACAAACCGAGATTCCCTTACACCTCTCCCAGCAAAGGGAGGTTGGCCAAGAAGCAGGCCTGTGATCACTTTCTCATCAGACAAGTTTGTTTATTTTTTGACAGTGGTTTTTGAGGCCACTTTAATAAGAAGTCACTGATGTCCTTCCAATCGCCAAATCCCAGGAGCATGTTTATATAAATTGATTTTTTCTGAGGCTGTGACACTTCCAGTTCCTCCCTCCCATGTGTCAATCTCCTTCCAGACTGTGTTTATCCTCTTCTTATCTCACTGCTCATTTCTCATGGCTTCCTGGCTCCCCAGCTCCTTACGTCTTCCTACTCTCTAGGGTCTCATGTCAACTCTCACAAGACCCAATCTAAGTGACTGCGTGAGCTCCTGTGGTTTACATACTCCCCTACAGCATAATGTCCCCCAAATCTGTGTCTCCAGCCCAGATGCTCTGTTCCCTTCCAGAATTCAGGCAATCATAGGAGTTGCCTGGAAAGTCCATCCACTTGGTGGCCCCTCAGGCATATTCTAGAATATGGCCAAAAGGAAAGCCCCGTCTTCCTTTCCTAAAATTCTCCTCTCTTAGTCTTCTCTGTGCATTTGGTGCCACCTCCTGCTACCCAATCACTGAAACTTGCCACAGGACTCCACCTTGACATGTCCTTTTCCCACAGCACCATCAGTGACAGCTGCCAAATGTCTCTTGAGTCTGTGCCTCCCCCTCCATTCCCACTTCCTCTGGTCTGTTTCTCAATCAACTCTGGATTTTCAACACAAACTCTAACTGCTCCCCGTGCCCCTGGGCTGTCCCTATTCAAATCCACCAGGCAGAAGCCACCAGAGTGATGCAGATGAATGCACGGCCACTTTCATCAGTCAGGACAGGCGGGCAGTTCTGTGACAATGAGCAGCTCCCAGATCTCAGTGGCTTCACACAAAAAACACCTGTCCCTCACTCAAGTTTGAAGTCCACCATGGATGAGCAGAGGTCGGGAGAGCTCTGCTCAAGGTGGGCACTTGGGGACTAGGATGACATGACTTCATCTCCATTTGTGTGTCCATAGTCTCCATGTCAGAGGGGAGACAATGGCACAGGTGCTTCTCTGGGATATGCCACACGTCACCGCTGCTCACATTTCCCTGGAAAGCCAGTCACCTGAGCTCCACGGGGCAGGAAAGTGCAACCTCGGCAAAGAAGTCAACCCCCCACCACCCACACCTGGGGGCCCTCCGCTCAGCATTCCCCAGCAACTCTCACTTCCTCCAGCTCTGGCCTCCAACTTCACTGTGCGTGACAAAGACATCCAAAATTCCAGGACCCACCTCCAGATAATTACGTTCAGTTTGGGATACTGCCCAGAAATCTGCATTTTAATTAACCTCCAAGAGGATTATGTTGTATGTCATCTGTAAGCCACACTTTAAGACACACTGCCCTACAAGGTCAAGTGTAAGCTTCCTCAGCCTCTTTCCAGAAGCCCGTGTGCACTCACCCCCCCACCTTGACGCCATATGTTGTATGTCATCTGTAAGCCACACTTTAAGACACACTGCCCTACAAGGTCAAGTGTAATCTTCCTCAGCCTCTTTCCAGAAGCCCGTGTGCACTCACCCCCCCACCTTGACGCCACCCTGCTTCTTGAGGGGAGTCCACCCTATTGTTCTGGCCTCTAGCTTCTGCTGTCTTTTTCCTCACTCCTGTGCCCTCCCTTCCCTTTTTCTGGTGTTTGTCCTGGTCAATCCCTAAGTGACTCAGAACTCAGCTCAGGAGGCACTGAAAGAAGACTCTTCAGCTCCCAGCCCCACCCTGGTTGGGTTATCTTTTTTTTCCTTTTTCTTTTTTTTAAAATTAATAGTTACTAATTGTATATATTTATGGGGCATAATGTGGTGTTTTGATATACGTGCACATTGAGCTAAGAATGTAACAAGGCCTGGCCTGAGGCTAGCATGCCAAAGTCACTGGGTAGCTCCTTCACTAGATTTTGCAGTTAAGAGCAGGGACACTTCCACCTCCAAGCAGGTAGAAAGCATGCAAAAGATGTTCCACAGACTGTGCAACGAGTCAGTGAGAATGAATGAGTGAATGAATGAATGAATGATCTAGTGCAGCTCCATGCTTCTGCTGCAGTTCTTACCCCTCCTTGTTCCACTGCTCCTGCAGGAAAGCCTCTTGATTGGCAGAGGAGAGCCCAGGAAGCAGCTGGGGCCAGGCCCGAGCCCCTCACTGAGCTTTGCAACCTCCTGGCTCCTGAAGGGGCCTCCGAGCCAAGAGGCAGCCCGGCTGTACCCACTGCTCAAAGAAGGTTCTGTGCAGCTTCCACCAGCAATGGCCTGTCAGTTTGCTTTGAATCCAGCCCAAACCACAGCCCCGGCCTCACCCAGGCCCCTCTGCACCTTCTTTTTTGCCTTGGGCATAAACCAAAAATAGCAATTGGCAGGGGAAGGGAGGCACCAGCAAAAGCCTAATACTGTTTCCCTGCCCTTCAGACAGTCGAAAAAGAGACCAGGATAAACAGAGATTTCTGGGTTTTGCTCCCTATGTAGCTCCAACCAGAGACAAGTCCTGTGGGCGTGGCCTTAGGGGAGCTCCAAAACTTGCTCACAGAGCCCGTCTTCCCCATTCACGTGTTCTTTCTGTGCCTCGCTTTCTTTGCTCACATGAAATGTGTTTAATTTGGCTGTATTCTTCGTATGTAGCCCACCTTAATTCCTGTTTGAAATAAAGCACGGCCTAATTTTTAAAAGAATAATGACTACTCCAATTCACTGACTCAGTATAGGCTCTAACCTCAGGGATACAATGTCTACGACACTTAATTCTGTGAGCACTATTTAATAATAATGATGATAATAATAGCAGCAGCAGCAGCAACATCAGTTGAGGTTTATGCAGCTTTTACTGTGTGTCAGACACTTCGAGTACTGCATATCTCTTAATTTATTTAATGGATTTAACTCCCATTTTGTCAATGGGGATGTGAGGATAAGAGAGGAGAGAGGACTTCCCCTGCGGAGCTGCTGGGAGCTCAGGCGGGCTGACTCCAGAGCTCCCAGCTCAGCCATGCACTCACCAGCCCAGAAAAGGAAATTACACAATTAATTTTTAGAAAAACATTTTAGATATTTTGTTCACATTTTCCCAAGCAACTAGAAGACAATTCTTTTGGCAAACTAATCACTCAAGTAATCGGATCACTCTGTTGTAAACATCCAAAGTGTTGCTATTGAGGGAAGGATGAAGCTCTTTGTTAGCACGGACCTGAAGTTTTGTGCTGATCTGGGTTCTAGTTCCCTGCACAGGTTAAATGGAGGGAACTTTTCAATAGGGCACTTGATTATCATCAAAGTGCATCCATTGTCAATGCTGTTGCCATTTGTTATCTCCAGTTATCCACCTGAGAAATGGGCATCGTAAACAATAAAACAAAGCTAGAGACTTTACCAGTCAGAAACTGTCAGCTAACCTCCAACTAGGGTCTTTCCACTGGAAACAATCAAATACATTTTCTCTGCCTTACTTCTGCATTCAGCCTATAAAAGCTCGCTGCCACGCGGCTGGAGTGGAGCTCTAAGAACCTCTTCAGTTTCTGAGTGCTGCCTGATTCATGAATCTTTAATGCTCAAGTGAACTCTGTTAAATTTATCTTATCTAAAGTCTTCCTTTTAACAATATATAAAATCTTTCCCCTATGGGGAAAGGACAGGATGCCTAAGGGACCTGTCAATTCAGACAGTGCTGGCAGACACGGGGTAGGGTGTGTCCTGACCTCACCTCACCCCACAAGGGAGGGGACTTCCTGAGCAAGGCTGGCATCCTGTAGCAGCATCCTGCTGTCAAAGGCCACCAGAGGGAGTGGGGTCACCAGACTCCGAAAAAGCTAAGGAAGAATTATTTTTGGAACATTACCATATAATGTTCTGGACAAAGGCCACCAGAGGGAGTGGGGTCACCAGACTCCGAAAAAGCTAAGGAAGAATTATTTTTATCACATTACCATATAAGATTTCTGGTATAGCTACATAATTGGCAAGCATTTAAAAATTAATTTGTTTGCAATTTAGAGACACTTAGAGCTTAGGAGATGTTTTTAAACATTAGAAAGACATTTTTATCTCCAAGAAGGTAAGTGAGAGAAAAGAAAATAACAGAATACTCTTTCCTTGAGGGCTCACACCATATTTTTTACAAAGCCAGGAACTAGAAACTCTTCATGTTTGTTTGGAAAAAGCAGCCTTAAATGCTTCTAAATATTGTGAGGCTAAAAAGACTAACATAAATTGCAAAAATAAAGAGTTACAGAAAATGACTCATTAAAATATCAATATATAAATATTAAAATAATAAATGCTTGAAAATTAGCAATGACTATGGTCAATAAGTAATGTACTGTTTAATAAAAAAGTAAAGCCATTATTGACCTGCTGTTTAATAATAACACTGTTGTTTGTTAATTTACTTCTACTTTATTTCGAAGAGGTGCGATCAGGTGTTTGGGAGCCTGCTGCAATGTGCTCATTACTAGGGAACAATTATAATTAGATAATGAACAAAACCACTATCTCCTTGTAAACCATTTTGCCTTGAAGGACAAAGAAAACAGATTAAAAGGGATGGGGGGTGGGCGAGGCAAAGCAATTTAGAACAATATACCAATGTCCCAAATAACTGGCTTAGAGAAGCATGAACAGACAGCATTTAAAAGCAGGCTCTGGATTCTGTCCATTGAAACTGGCCTCCAGGCTCCGTTCTTCCTTAGACATAATCTTTCTTCCTGATATGAAATAAGGTTCATGATGTTGGTCTAGGAGGCCAAAGGGGACAGCTTTTTATAGAATAGCTTTGTGCTGTTCTTTTCAATAATTTTAAATTGTTCCTTAGGGACGAATGCTTCCCAAATATAGAAGATTCCACCCTCCTGGTGAAGTTTTGTTCATTCAGTCATTTATTTATCAAACATTTTATTGAGGAGAAGACAGATGCATCTCTTGCCTTCATGCAGATTTATTTTCTGGTTGGAGAAAACAAAAAATGTGTAAACTTATTAATTAAGTCAATAATTAATTATAGACTACAGTGTGAAAGGAAGGTGCTGGATAGAGGATCACACAAGAGTTCCTGGCTACTTACAGAGAAAGATTGGGACATTTGAGCAAAATATTGATTATTGTTTTTTTTTTTTTGTCTTTTTCCGTGTCCGGCAACAGATCGCAACCCTCAGTGTTGCCCCCCTCGCTCAGCCAGTGAGCGGGAACCGGTCTGTATGTGGGATCCGAACCCTCGGGCGGGAGCACCGCCGCGCTTCCCAAGCGGCGCACTATCCATTGCGCCACCGGGCCGGCCCAAAATATTGATTATTGTTATGAAAACAAGAGTGCCTCTGGGGCTCTCTCTGACATGCTATTTAAGCTTCTCAATTTCCTTTATTTCCAGAGATTGGCCCGGTACTCATCTGCCCAACATCCTCCAAACCTTGCAGTCCTGCCTGCTGCCTCTGGTTCTCTCATTTTCCATGTGATTGGTTGTGGTATCTAGATGGTTCAACCTTCAGCATGTATCTCACAGCAGACACCTCTTACCAGTTCCACGACTAACATCCAGGTCCAAGCCACAGTCACCTCTCTCCTGGATTTGCAGTGGCCTCTGAACCAATCTTGAGACTCTGCCCTTGTGTCCACCTGTCTCCTCCCAGGACACCGCAGCCAGTGCCTCTGATTGAAACTTGGACCATGTCATTGATTTACTCAGAATGCTCTGGTGGCTTCTCAAGTCAACTCGGAACAAAAGTTGACACCATGAACACTGCCTCCCAAGCCATTGGGGGTCCGCCCATGCCCACCTCTCTGACCTCATGGCTTGCTTTTCTCCTCTCCTGTATGCTGGCTCTTCCACCTTGTACTTCATACCTAGAACTCTGAACCCAGATATATGCATTCTTCGGATCTCAGCTCAAATGACACTTTATCAGTGAAGTCTTCCTAGATAACCAGATCATGCCAAATCCCAATACCCTCTCTCCTCTCTCTGTATAACCTCTTTTCCTGCTTTGTTCATTTCTAAATAATTATCACACTCTCCTGTGTTTTTTTGGTTGTTGTTTTTACACATTTGTTTATTGTCTCATCTTCCCTCAATTAGAATGTAAATGTTATAAAAACGAGATTTTTGCCATTTGTATTTACTGCTTTCCCCAGCTTCTAGAAAAAGTGCCTGACAGTATTTAACTAATCCTTGTTGAGCAGGCGTTTTGAATGGATGTTTATCTGTTTGGGTCAGTATTCTATAACAAGAAGAACAATTCCACTCTCTTCTTTTTATGTGAGTTTTAACAGCTTTTTAACAGTTTTATTTTTTTCTTGACTCACCCCGTTCTTTTCACCCTCCTCCTAGCCTCCATTCCTGTGGATAACACTGAGTCCTGTGTTACCAACACAGGACAGAGAGAGAAGCAAATATGCTCGTCAGGGTCATCGGAGGAAGACTCTGTACCCCAGGTCTGTTCTGTAGTACACGAGAGTGATCCTGCCCAAGGTCAAGCCACAACCTCATTAATTAAAACCCCTGCAAGATATTTCACTTCCTTGGCACAGTTCCCGCTCAGGAGCTAGTTTCACACATTTTACTGAAATAATCTTGATTGAACTCAGGAGATAAGAAACTTCTTTTGGCCAAATACTGAAGTACTCAATACTGGAAAATTCTGCAAAGGAAAAGTAACTCTTGGTAATGTTGCAAAAATGTTTGGGAGAGACTATTGACAGGAACAACATTATCTATGAAATATTTGTCACAGTATTTTGCTGGAAAAATGAATGCTTCTATTAGCACTTTTACATCAAAACCATCAAACTTACAAATAGACCTAATACCTCGCAATCACTATTTTGGACACTCAAGCACATATTTTACTGATTCACCTCATAGTTTTTGATGCAGATTTTGCAACTTCATCAAAGTAATAAAAATCAGGAAGGTCCCACTGATAGAAGGAAAAATCAGGAAGGTCCCACTGATAGAAGGCATCGCAGGTCCCCGGGAGACAGAATGCTTTACACTCTTCCGTCCCAGAGCCTCTTCACTCTGGAGGCTTCCAGACCAGTACCACCCGTTGGTCTTGCTGCCCCTTCTGGATTGATCAGGTCTAGTCCTTCACACTGGAGACCACACCCTGTTTGTAGCCTTGAGATTCAATTCCAACCCTACCCCCTACCTGAACCCTGGTTAGCTTTGGACCTGCTTGACTTGGTTGCAACAAACACAGAAATTTCCCATACATTACGAAAAGACATCCCATACATTACGAAAAGACAGGCTAGATTCTAACAATGAATCATGTTGCTGGTAAAATCAACTCTCTTTTGTCTACAAATAAAAAGCCTTTAGTTTTATGAGTAATGGGTAGGGTGAAGACTAACACTGCCCTGCAATGTAATAAATGGTGCAGACACACATCCCCAAGAGGGCGCTGGGCAGCTGCTTACATCCCCAGCATAAGATGCTCTGGGAGCTGCTGCTGGTCTCCAAATCTACCCTGAATCCCAATCAACCTGCATTTTATCTCTCACATACAAAAGGCTTGGTGCCAATATCTAACTGTAAAAGGTGAGTAACAATAAACCTCAAGCTATGCATTCTATTCTGTATAACACAGTAAATCAAGCAACACCAGGAGAATTCTCTATTTCATTAAGTTTTGCTTTCCAAAGGAAGTAAGTCATATTTTGCTACTATTTAATACTGGTACTTTTGTGTGTGGGTATATGTGGGTGTGTTTAGTGTTCTACATAACTAAAGTAGGATTTTCTCCACTGCCTGGTCCCAGAGGAAGCCCAGGATTTTTGTTCAAATTTACTTCAACCTAAAACTTCACTCTTTCAGGATTTTATTCTATTTGTATTTATTGTTGGAATTTCTACTCAGTTTTACTGATCTGTTGTTTCTGTGTCAGCAGCAACTTTGATTCCACGGTATTTTATAATAATTGGTCAGCAGGGTCTCCCTTACTAGTTTACTTATTTTATAGTTTTCTTGTAGGTTCTCAAAATTTGTTCTTCTCTCTATATTTTACCACTTTTTTTCCAGTTCCAGGAAGAGATGGCCGTTGGGTTGGAATTGTATGATATCTGCATGTTAAGAGGGAAAGGATTGAGATCACTGGGACACTAAGTCTTCCCATTTGGGAACACAGTCTCCTTTACCATTTCTCCAAATTTTGTTTTCTTTCAATAAAATTATATTTTATTTTCATATAGTGCTAAAGTATTCTATTTGAACCTATTCCTCAATTAGTTTGCCAATTATTATTAGTAACAAATATTTTCTAGTATAGAATCTTATTTTTATATCCAATGATATCAGCTTCCATTTGGAAGAAAACATTTCTAGAGTCTGTTTTCACAATACTTAAAAATGAATTCCAGTTGGATTATATTTGAATTAAAGATAATTAATAAATATTTACATTAATAGATATTAACTAATATTAGGAATAGGAGAGGCTTTTCTCAACAAGACTGAAACCTAGAGACAATAAAGTGAAAGGGCCACATTTGAGTACCTAAATTTTTTAATTAAATAGTAAAAGCCACTGTTTAAAAAAAAGGCAAAAGACTTGGGCCGGCCTGGTGGCACACTCGGTAGAGTGCGGTGCTTGGGAGCACGGCGGTGCTCCCGCCGAGGGTTCGGATCCCATATAGAGACCGGTCCACT
>NW_007734660.1:5984-6633 GCF_000696425.1 Galeopterus variegatus | reverse complement strand
AAAAAAAAAAAAGGCAAAAGACAAATGACAGGCTTAGATAAAGTAATTGCAACACATATTAAAGATACAATAGTTTATCCAAATAACTTCTACAAATTGAAAAGAAAAAGATAACACAACACTATAGATAAAAGGATTTTAAAAGCTACTTCAAAGACAAGAAAATTCAAATGTCCAGTAAACATATAAACAGATGCTCAGTCTCATCAACAGTCAGGGAAATGCTAATAAATTAAAATGAGAAACCACTTTCACCAACTCCTGGCAAAAACTAAATGAGAGACATAATACCCAATGATCTCTAATCTAGGTATGCTTGAATCAGAATACATTGCCCTCCTGGAATTTTTTCCAGGGCTGGAATATCCAGTTGTCCTGGTCTGAGGAATCATAGCTGGGACCTAGAACCCCACCTCTTCCTTCCAATCCTCTAGCCCCAGGGAAGGTATTATAGAAAGAGTGGAGACCTACATAGTCGCTCTATAAGCATCAACATGATCAAACTTAGTACTTTTTAGTACTTTGAGCACCTAGGCTTCCTGACATACATCCAAACCAAATGTACTGTTCAAGCAGAAGATCACATTTGATAATTTTAACGAATACGTGATCATTATTTTCTTAAGCTTTCTGTAGAACTATGATAAAA
>NW_007734660.1:3353-5137 GCF_000696425.1 Galeopterus variegatus | reverse complement strand
GATAATTTTAACGAATACGTGATCATTATTTTCTTAAGCTTTCTGTAGAACTATGATAAAAGAGTGGTGTTATACAGAAATGCAAGAGTATTCTATCTTGAGTAGAAAATTATAAATAAGTTTCACTTTACGAGAAGCCAAAAAAAATTAAAAAATAAGGTTTTGTCTGAGTTTTCTGACACAGGTATATCAACTCACAAGTATTTTACTTTACCTTCAACAAAAGGTCAGCTGCACCGCTTTAGGTGGTGGTAAGCTGCTTTAGGTACAAACCCATAAACTCTTCTTCTCATATGATAATGCCACCAGGAATCACGTGAGCAATTTCAAAAGCTAAAAAGATAATCACTCCAAGATTTATCTACTACTATAATTTTAAAGATGGCTACAAAGCCATGATAAAACTGAACTACCTTTAAAATATAAAAAAGACCGATTTAAATAACTACTCTTTTCAGCTTGAATGTTATTTATTTTTCTAATGCTAAAGCATGAAAAAAATAGAGATTACAGAAATAAATTTAATAACATAAGAGCCCTGAATATATAAATGGTTGAGATAAATTAATAACTCTTTATGTGCCCAGAAGCAAAAACATACTGAATTGTTTTCCATATATATTAAACATAACCACATTTATATTACAGATTCCTCTGGGCTGACTCTGCCCACACCATAATATTCATTACTTTTGGTAGGATTATTGAAATATACTGTGACTCTGTCAAATAATTTTGTATAATATTTCACCTTTCCTGATGATGGAAAGCAGGCAATGCTTTCTTAAACTATTAAATTATCTACAGAGAGGAAAATATTGCTTTCTCTATGTGGTCCCAAATAAACCACATTCTCTCCTTACAAATCCAAACACAAAAATCTTGATTATTTAAATATGCCTTTGGATAAAGAGAACATAATGACTTACATGCTGATAAAACTAATTTTAAAAGCAGCATTTTAGAAAGGATAGCCAACGTTAAAATATAATCTAATTTTGCAGCAGTATGTCTCCAATTTACACTGTTCCCTGGTACATCTGTTGAGAAAAGCTTCTATCATCATATGAGCAAAGGAAACTAAATGGCAAAAGTAAAAAATTTCCAATATCAATTAATAACCTTACATCCTATCATCTTTGCAAGTGGCCTGAATTTAGCTTTCTTATGCCTCTTTTTACATTATTAGCTTTTTTTGTCCCTTGTACTTAGTTGAGGTGCAGCAACTCCCTAAATGACTCATTTCCTTGCATCTCACTTCCAACAACTCCCATCGGCCTTGATTTTGGTTTGGGTAGATGGAATCTAAATATTTGCTTGGCCATGGCATTCTGGTGCCCACAGCAGCAGGGCCTATCAGCATTGCGCACACAGCCATGAGCCACCTGTGGCTGACACCGTAGGCACAGGTCAGGATGGAGCAGTCCCATGACGAAGGGCCTTTTGGAATCAATTGTGAAAGGACCTCAAACCTGGGCTTTACTAAATTTGATGGATGTAACATCTTTGGGAGAACAAAAAAGAAGGGCTTTGGCTGTGCTTCCTCCAAGTGAGCAAGTGATGGGTGCTGGGAGAGTCCAGTAGTGCTGCATCAAATGTCACCTCTGACAGCTCCTCTCAGTGCTCTGGAGGAGCAAGACTTGAACCCTTCGCAGAGGCTCCAGCTTCTGGAAGACAGTCAGGAGGGAACACCAAGGAAATCTGGCAGAACTTAGGGCCCAGAGGGAGTCCCTTTAGGCTTAGAAAGTACTTCCAGACTACAAAATTAGATTTTTTTTTTTTTT
>NW_007734660.1:0-2585 GCF_000696425.1 Galeopterus variegatus | reverse complement strand
TTTTTTTTTTTTTTGCCAGTGCACATTGTTTTATTCCTCTCCAGTCTTTTTTCTTTGTCTAAATACATTCTGTAAAAATAAAATTGGGGTCATATTATATTGGTTACAGTGTGTATTTTCCCTAAACCTTAAATAAAGTCTTGAAAAAAATAATAAAATAGCAAAATCTTTTAAAAATAAATTAGGATGAACCTGGAAGACATAAGGCAATTTAATGCTATTAATTTTCTGTAATGGTCAAGGCAGGTGTGTAATTATTAAATGACTATCATTAAGGACTATTACAGTGATTTGCATATCAATTAGTCATAGTTGCTGCATTTTTTTCCTTAATTTTAATGACTTCTTTTTTTAATGCTTAACTCTTCATTTGGAATTTATTTTAGTTGTTGGATGATGAAGTTCTAACATAATTTTCTTCCTCAGTTATGTAGCCACTTCTTAATACTGTTTACTGAATAACTTTCTTCTTCTTCATCACTGGTGGTGCCTCCTTTATATCTTAGTTACTTATGTATCTCAGTATCTGTTTCCTTGCTTTTCGATCTATTCTAGGGGTTTGCAAATTATAAATCCCAGACCAAATCAGGCCTGCAGCTTGTTTTTGTATAGCCAATGAGAAGAGAATGATTTTTACATTTTGCAATGATTGGGGGAGAAATAACAACAAAAAATCAAGTAGCATAATGTTTCACAACACATGAAAGTTATATAAATTCCAAATTTCAGTGTACGTAAGTAAAGCTTTATTGGAACAGAACCATACTCATGAGTTTACATGTTGTCTATGGCTGCTTTTCTGCTAAAACATCAGAGATGATTAGTCTGGCCCACAAGGCTGAAAATAAGTATTGTCTGAGCCTTTACAAAAAAAGCAAATAATCCATTGATCTGCCTACTAAATCTTAATCCATAATTGACATCAAATTTTCTTAGGTATTATTTGTTGTCTATTTTTCCAAATAAAATAGAGAATTATTTAATCAAATTTCAAAAAAAGGTCCATTGAGATGTTAATTGAGTCTGTTAACCTTACAAATTTATTTGGCTAGGACTGACTTTGTTATAATACTTACTATTTCACCCAATAACATGGTATGTCCACATCCCCATTTATTTATTTGGAGATTTTTAATTCTCAGGAAAGAATTTTAGTTTTCTTCTATATGTTTTCTATTTTTCTTACCGATTTCAAAACACAGTACACATTCTAACATTTCCAATAGAATTCTTTCCTCTATTACATTTTTCTAAACTGAATAGTACTGAAATAAGGAAAGCTTATTGGCTTCTTCCATTGTTCCTAATCACTTTTCTTAATCCTCTTGGGTTTTTCTAATACACAACATATCATTTGTAATAACAATGAAGATTATAATAGTAATAATAATAAATTTCCACTTTCTCTCTAATATTTATAGATTATTTTCTTTCTTTTAACTAACTTCGTTGGCTAGTATTGCCATAAAAAATGTTTAATAAGACTGTTGTCCTATCATGGCTATTTTAATGGGAGGGTAAGAGAAGAGAGACAGCTGATGGCTCAACTCCTAATCTATCCATCCTCTAAATGGTTTTAAATCTTCATCTACAACCTCATATTTACATTTCCTTTTAATTTTTCCTTCTTGTCCCAATCTATTCCTTACTTACCCATAATACAGAACAGAATAATATTTTTAAATTTATTATTGTCATCTGAATATTGATTTTATTTGTTATTAATTTAAGAAGAGATAACTCATCCATAAAGTCATACAGGCAGATTTTATTTATTACCTGGCCCTATTTAAGATTCAGGGAATTTTAAGAAGAATCCCACCCATTCCCTAGAAACTACAGGGAACTCGTTATAGTGGGACTCTGAAGAAGACTGGGCTGGGGGAAGGGAGACGTCTCTTTTTCTTTTGGCTTTTTTTTTTTTTTTTTTTTTTTACTAAGTACATGTATCATATTTATACTAAATGTCAAAACTCTTGGCATAAAAGAAAGTAAAAATAAAATTGAGACTAAAATTGTTCAATTTCAAAAGAAAACAGTATGTGTCATTAAGTATTTCACAACAGAGCAAGTAAGATGCCACATGAATATATCAAACTCCAGACACTGCCTAGTGCTGCTGAAGAACAGCTGCACGTGGACTCCTGGGTGACACCTGGAGGCAGGAAGCAAGGTGAGCACAGACTTCCTGGAGCAGGTGATTCCTGAGCTAGGCCACAAGGGATGAGTTGAGGTTAGTCACGTGAATGACGGCATGTTGCAGCTGAAAGCAAGGGCTTTGTGCCTGGGCAGACAAGAGTATAGACAGCAACTCCACCTTTCATTGGGTATATAACTCTGGGTAGTCTCTTCACATCTGAGCCTTAAGTTTTCACCTGAAAACCTGAGGAATAAGTGATCTATCTCTGTCTATATCAATATCTGCCTGTCTATGTCTATATGCATCTATCATCTATGTATCTACAGAGACAGATACTATCCCTACAGGTAGATAAGTTAGGTGACACTACATCTACAGATAGATGTCGGTAGAGACAGACAGATAGATGTAGACATGGGTATGAATATGAATACGGACACAGGCA
>NW_007734659.1:89215-89420 GCF_000696425.1 Galeopterus variegatus | reverse complement strand
TCCCCACATCTGTCCCTCTGTGCTCACACCACAGTCCCAAGTAGAGAAGGGTGGGCTCAGTCAGACCTCTCAGCCCTGCTCCCCAGGTGGCCTCCACACCTGCAGAGTCAACACGGGTCTCAGATCAGAGTCCACCACCTTAATTCTAATGCCAGGCAGGGCAGGACAACTCAGCCTCACCTGAGACCCCGGGGCACCTCACTGG
>NW_007734659.1:80903-84129 GCF_000696425.1 Galeopterus variegatus | reverse complement strand
GACTCCCAGGGCTCAGATCCACACATGAGATTTCCCAGGTTATTGTTCTCTTTCTCTCTCTCTCCTACACACACACACACACACACACACACACACACGCACGCACGCACGCATGCACACATGCCTCTCCCCCGTCCTTTGGGACCCAATAGTCCCTTCCAGCCACTCACAGGAGACATTGAGCTGGACTCTTCTCTCTGTGGACACCTGAGCTCCTTGGCGTTTCACCTGACAAGTGAGGCTGATGCCATGGTCCTCGGGCCTCAGAGTGAGGTGGAGCACTCAGGAGCGGAGGGTTCCAGGACCCATTGAAGTAAGGGCATCCCCCATCCAAGAGACGGTGAGGTCGTCCCCTTCGCAGGACCCTGGCAGACTGCAGCTCAGGTTTGCAGGGCGGCCAGACTCCAGAGGCTCCAGGAAGTGGATGTCAGGTTTCTCTGTCAGGGCTGAGGAGGTGAAAGAGAGATGAATGAGACCCAAGAGGAGGAGGGAGAAATCCACAGTGTGACCCTGAAAGCGACCAGAACCTTAGGGCTTGAGCTGGCCCTAGGTCCCATATCTCTTGGGGACCACCCTAGCCCAAAGACCAGGAGCAGGGGAATGCTCTCCTTTCCTGCCCCTTTCCTAATATGGGGGTCTCCACGTTCCAGGGTCCTCTCCTGGGACCCCTGCCATACCTGTCACCTGCACATTCAGCTTCTTATTTATATAATTATGCTTTACGTTCCTTCCTTTCTCCACTCAGAAGAAGTAGGTTCCTGTGTCCTCCATCCTGGCATGTCTGATGGTCGTGACATCCCCAACGAGGTGGAATCGTCCCTGGGTCTTTGTCTTCACTACTTTGTCTGGATTGTTTGTGGCCACAGGATTGTCATAGTATATGTGGTCCTTATCCCGGAACCAGGAGACATAGAGCTGGCGAGGGGAATACCACTACCTCCACGGGTAGGAGAAGGAGCAGGGCACGAGGACGCACAGGCCCTCCTGCACTGTCACCAAGTCCTTCACTTGCAGCTCGTACCCTAGGTTCTCCTGCAGGGAAACTGGAGGGACACAGAGGCTCAGCTGCAGCCCCAGCCCCCACCCCCCAGCGTCCACCTCTCCTCCCTCAGCCCACTCATGTCCCCTCAGCAGGGGCAGCAGCAGCAGGGGCAGCATGTCTGCATGTGCCAGGGACAGAGCCCAGGTCTAGGTCCTTCTGTCAGGGAAGGAAATGCCCTGAATGTGGGGTAGGGCCAAGGAACCCTGACAGGAAGCCAGTGAGTGATCGAAAGCTGAGCCATCCGCAAAAGGGGAACTTGGTGCCACATGCTGTTGGGGTGTGAGGCGGGGCTGGGAAATCATCCCGTCCCTCCAGCCCCACCAGAGGCTGCAGCTTAAAATACTGAGGTCCATGGAGGTCAGAGGCTTGTCCAGACCTATAAGTCTCAATTCATAAAGTGAGGAATCACTAGGTGCCACAGCTGTGGCTTTTTCCTCATGCACTATTGTCTAGGCTGGAAAGAGAACACCACCTGGCCAGCTCTCTGGGAATCAGAGCCCCTAGACCTTCAGAGAGATCAAAGAGGAAATGATGGGAGAAGCCCAGTCTGAGGCCCAGGTGCTGCAGCTTTTCCACTGTCAGGAGGGAAGGAAAGTTCTTAGGGACAAATAAGTCAGGTGGACATGACCTGGTCCATACTAGTCAGGAGAGATGTGTTCCTTACCAGTGGCCATAAGGGACCCCTTGGATTTGGGTCCCTGGTACCATCATTGTCTCAGGCAGCCTCAGACTTCAGGCCTGGTGTTGATGGCCAGAACCGGCCTGAAAGCTGAGCATCTGGAATGTGCAGGGTGAGGACATGAAGTGCCCAGGTTGGAAACAGGCCCCTCACCAACCCGCCAGCTGTTCAACTTTACAAAAGCTACTTAACTTCTCTGTACTTTAGTTTGCTTATCTGGGAAATAGAGACAACAACAGAGTTGCCAGGTCAGGATTAAATGAGTTCATATTTGAAAAATGCTTAAGCAGAGCCTGACATTTAGTATTCACTCATTCAACTAATGTTTCTTGGTCATCTGCTGTGTGCCAGGCCCTGTTTTAGGGTCTGCAGATATAGCAGAAGGTGAGCTCTTAGGATAGGAAGGTGACTCAAAAATCCTAGTAGGGAGACAAACCTTTCATATGAAAATTAATATACACTCTCTTAGAGAATGATTTATTCTAAGAAAAAAAAAGAATGCAGGAGAAGAATCGTTACGGATTGCTTAATTTTTTTTTTAAAATGGCCAGGGAAGGTTGCAAGTGGAAGGTGACATCTGAATAAAAAATGAAGAAAGTGAGGGAATGAGTCTGCAGGTATGTGGGAAAAAGTGGTCCATTCTGGAGGAATGCCACATTTAAAGTCCCAAGGTGAGAACACGTGTGATATGCTTGGAAAACAGCTAGATGACAGCACGGCAGAGTGATTGATTAGGGAAAATGGTAGAAGCGTAGGTCTGGGAGGTATCCCTGGTCAGGTTACAGAGAGACTTGGAAGGTATTGTAAGAATTTGACTTTTGCTGAGTGTACTAGTCAGGGTTCTCCAGAGAAACAGAACCAATAGTGTGTGTGTGTTTATTTTTTATTATAAGGAATTGGCTTACACACTAATGGAGGCTGACAAGTCCCAAGATCTACAATTGTCAGGCTGGAGACCCAGGAAAGCTGATGGTGTAGTTCCAGTCCACAAGCTGGCAGGCTTGAGATCCAGGAAGGGCTAACGTTTCAGTTCAAAGTACAAAGACAGGTAGAAACTCATGTTGCAGCTTGAAGGCAGTGAGCAAAAGTGTTCCCCCACTCAGTAGAGGGTCAGCCTTTTTGTTCTATCCAGGTCTTCAACTGATTGGTCGAGGCCCATCCACACTGGGGAGGGCAATCTGCTTTACTCAAAGTCTACTAATTTAAATGTTAATCTCACCCCAAAAACACCCCAAATAATGTTTGACCAAATGTCTGGGCACCCCTTGGCCCAGTCAAGTTGATACCTAAAATTAACCATCACGCTGAGTGAGTTGTGAAGGCAGTTCAGGGGTTGAACAGAGAAGGGATGGATTTTATTTGATTTCACTAGATCACTTTGCTTGCTGTGCTGAGACTGGACTCTGCTGAGGCTGTTGCAATGCTTGGGATATGAGGGGGCATGGGGGTCTGGCTGGACGAGGTGGAGGTGGTGAGAAGCAGATGAATTAATGACACTTGACAGA
>NW_007734659.1:76785-80604 GCF_000696425.1 Galeopterus variegatus | reverse complement strand
TGAGTGAGTTGTGAAGGCAGTTCAGGGGTTGAACAGAGAAGGGATGGATTTTATTTGATTTCGCTAGATCACTTTGCTTGCTGTGCTGAGACTGGACTCTGCTGAGGCTGTTGCAATGCTTGGGATATGAGGGGGCATAGGGGTCTGGCTGGACGAGGTGGAGGTGGTGAGAAGCAGATGAATTAATGACACTTGACAGATCAGACACACATAGGAAGAGAAGAGAAAAAAGGTCCTGATGATGACAATGTTTTTGGCCTGAATAGTTACAGGCTTGAAGCTGCCATTGCTAGAGAAGAGAAAGACTTCAAAAGACTTCTTAAGGAAGAGAATCAGGAGCTCAGCCTGGGACATGTTGGGTTAGATGTGCATATGAGACACAAAGCGGAGACTAAGAGGAAGGAGTTAGATACGTGAGTCTGGACTTTAGGAAAAAGTTCTGGCTGGAGACATGAATGTGAAGTCGTCACCATACTGATGGTATTTGATGCTGTGAGCCTGAGTGATATCACGAAGGGCATGAGTTAAAATGGAAAAGCGACAAAGATCTTCTCTGGGGGCTCTGCGATCTGGGTATCAAATCCACCTTCCTGCTGAAAATAACTAAAACTACAGGGAGGGAAAAGCATCGAAAATCTTTTTAAAACCAAGGAAGGGCTGACAAAAGGGAATAATTTTCTGTCCAAAATCTAGGAGAGGGTGGAAACCCAGAGAGGGAAGCACAGCATCAAAGTCACATGTGCCCTGGGGGAGTTTTAATGTGGCAGTAGCAGGGAGGGAAGAAGCATCTCTAGGCTGAATGGTCAAGGCCTTGCCCTGGTATTGCCTCCTTCTCTAACGCCATGCTCAAATTCATCTTTCAGGAGAGGGAACACAGAAGAGATGGGTGATGGGAGGAAGTTGCATCCAGAAGCCATGATATGTAGACATAAGGTCCCTGATTCAGCAGAAAAGGAAGTTTCCCCATAATATCTCCAGGAGGAAGGGCCCATGGCAGGAAAAAGGCTGGACCTGCCATGTTCAGGGGCCAGTGGGGTCTAGGCGTGAGACAGAAGAGTTCAACCAAATCTGGGTCCCCAGCTGCCCTTCTGAAAGTATCTGAGTTGATCAAGAAATATCAGCACAACACCAAGTTCTCGGGATCAGATTTGCAGCTCTAACCCTGAGTCCAACCTGCAAATCTTGCAACTGTTGGCAAACTTGTCCTCATCTTCACTTCCTCCCTTCCAGTTCCAGGTTTTCCAGTTTTGAGGGAAATCCGGGGGTCCTTCATGGCTCTGTCCTCCTGTGCTGTTGTTTTGACGCCCCACAACCCCATCCTTTGTCCGATAGGCCCACCTTGACTTTTCCGTGGAGGACTATCATTCCACCTTGGTCAGCCCCACCTCTTCCTCCAGGGGTGAGTCTGTGAAACAACACTGACCAATCCACATGGTCATCACCAACAGCACCGCAGCCAATTTTATCAGCTCACAGATGGCCCGTGTACAATTTCCTCTAAAGACTCTGAATTCCAGGACTTTTACTACACTTTCAGGGAAAAAAAATAACTGCTCTCTTTCTCCTGGGGTCCCTGAATGAGAAATGTAAGCCTGGAGCTGCCTGCCATAGCCACAGTACGTGGCAAGAACCTACCTGAGCACAAAGCCAACAGAGAAAAGCAGAGCTAAAGGGTTGGCATACAAAGTATTTGGATGACATCAACCCACTCTAGAACCTGCTGTGTCTGAAGCCAGTGTACTTCAAAAGTTTCCTTTAAGTGGGCCAACACTTGGCCTTTTTTTCCATTAGGCCAATTTGAGCTGGATTGAACTTGCTTGCACCCCAAAAAGCTCTGCCTGACACAACCTCTTCCCTAATCACCATGCTGGCATCCTTTCACCTATTCTGCCTCAGTCCCTGAAGCTGCCTGTAAAACTTGACTTCAGTTTTAGAGTTTACAACCATTCCACGGACTTCTGGGAAAGATGCTGACATATGTTCATGCATTTTAACAAATCACTCTCTGATGCCCATCAATATACAATTAAAATGACCAAAACACATTGTGAAAATAAACGAAGACCAACCAAATGAGAATAAGCAAAAGTCATGTATTCAGATCTTGCTATAAGAAGGGAGCCACCACTGTCACCTGTGTTTTGACAGAGACTCAAAGGCAAGAAGAGTGAAAAATCTTATAGGATACAAAAGGGGAGGCTTCAAATATGCCCTCTGATTGAAGGCTATTGGCTTAAGGAAGCTGTAGGTGGGCTAACTAGAAGTGGGGAATCCTATGAGATTGGGTTAGGGGAGCATATCTGACTTTCTCTCGTTGCTTCTAAGTTGAAGATGAGGACAAAAATTAGGTAAGCTGTAAATTATTAATCAAGTCCTGGCTGTTTGGGGTCAATTATTATAGGGGGGGTTATTGTTTAGCATCCTGGACAGGTTGCTAGAGATAATGATTCCCTACAAGTCTGACTTATAGATAGCAGGCCAGCTACCTGGGCTGGTTACTGTAGATAATGGGGTGGTTTCCTGGGCTGGTTGCAGGTCAGAGTTTTATTTTTATATGTGGTCTAACCATTGTCCTTATGTATGTTCTGTCTTTCACAGTGTAGTGGAGCAAGTTCTACATTCAGGAAAAGCTGCAAAATTTGTCTCAGAGACAGAACCTGTACACTTTTTCAGAACAAATCAATCATTTTGGGAGGCACCTAAACAGTGTTAAGTAAAGTTTGTGGGAGGCCATTGATTTGGACTAGATTCCTGCACTAGGCCTAATAGATCAAACTAACATGGCTTTTAACTATAGTAACTGAGCTTTAGTCCATCGTAGGAGTCTCTGTAACCAATTAACCAATGAAACTGCAACCAATTAAGCTGTCTTTACACTGTACTTTCATTTTGTATAAATGTTGTCAGATCATGTTATTGGTTGAAGTTCTCAGAACCTGCTCTGGTTTGAAGGGCTGCTGGATTCATGAGTCATTTTTGTTTTGTTTATTTTGTTTTGTTATGCTTTTCTCTGTTTTGTTTTTCTTTGCTCAAATAAACTCAGTAAAAGTTTAAACTTATTTAACAAAAGAAAGCCCAGACCTGGTCTGGAGGTTGAGCTACAGAATAAGCTAAAATTTCCCTGGGTAATAAAATAATATGAATTTTAAGATTGTGGCTGAGAGGAAAAGATTGTGGGGCCACTGGTCTCAATGACAGGGGAGGTGGTGGGGATTGGAGCTGGTGTTCTCTTATGAGAGATAGGACCCCAGCAGCCTGGCACAGAAGACACGCAGTTGGTATGAGGCTCCGTGGTGTGGAGATGGATGGTGGGGATTAATATCCCATCTAGGTTGCTTCCTGTTTCATGGGGCCATTACCCACTGCTTTCCCCAAACTGTTAATACATTATATACAATACTATTGGGTAACTAGTGATGGGAATGCCAGAAGCACTTGCTCCTATGTTGTAGGGTAAAGAAAACACTGTGCATATGACAATCAGGAGAATGCGATCACCCCCAGTAATCCTCCCAAATAGTGTGCAAGATTGAAAATTTTGAATTTGCTGTACTTCTGTGTCATGGGGGTTCCATTTATTTTCTCTAGATTTTATAATCCTGGAGGGTTTCAGGATTTGGAAGTTTTTGGTTTACACCATGCATGATGTGAAAACCCATGAGGATATCAACCTGGTGTACTACCATGGAGACATAATTGAAGTTAAAGAGAAGATAAGACCCAAGGTATAACCCCTGACTGATAATGTTGTGAAGTAAATGAACAAGGAAAAAATTATGAAGGGCTCCAACTAACACGGATGTGAACCGCAGGAAGGAC
>NW_007734659.1:74510-76478 GCF_000696425.1 Galeopterus variegatus | reverse complement strand
ATGAACAAGGAAAAAATTATGAAGGGCTCCAACTAACACGGATGTGAACCGCAGGAAGGACAGCATCCGCACTTGACCAGCAGTGGCTCCAGGGTTCAAGAAAAAAACAGGCACCTGGGAAGAGTCTCTCTCTCCTTGAATTGCTTCCAATGAGCAGGGTACGTCTAGCACTTATTTGTATTTTATTAGACGGGGACAGTTTTGAAATATTTTAACTACTTAACTTACAACATTGAAATATTGAGAGATATTTCACACTAATACAAAAGCCCAGATTTTCTTGAAAGGATTGCAAGATTTGACATTCTCGTATGGTGGCAATCAGCTGAAGCCGAGTGAGAACTGACCGCCTTTACTTTGCTGAACCTCCCACCATATGCTGTCATCTCCTTCTAATAAAGCTAAAGTCCAGGTACCATTTGTCAGAACACTTGCCCAGTTGTTTTCCTTACACTAATTTACTTCACTCATTTACCATGTCTGCCTTGCCATGTAGGGGTTTTATTCTGGGGGCCCTAGACCTACCACACAAAAACCCTGCAAGCTATAGGGAGTCTCTCTCTTATTTGACTTAGCAGCAGAGTTGATCAAGCTCACCTTGAGAAACAGGAGGAAAACAAAGCCCAGGGGCTTTCCCTGCTGGACCAGATGAACTCATCATTTTTGACATATTTTAGACAATAAGCTTGTGAAGACAACATTCTCCAAGTATAGATGTGTGAGGCCTGGCCTCCAAAAAAAGGAGCAGAGAATAAGAATAGGAATATGAAGAAGACACAACAACAACACCTGCCTCGCCACAGCAGGAGACTTCTGGTTTCAGCTCTGACATACAAAGAGCTTGGAAGTTGTCACTCCTGCTCTTACAACAAGAAAAAGTTGAACAAACTGAGAATCAGCAACTTTTCTTGGACCCATCAAGAGAACTGAAGTCACAGAGCAAACCACCACCCTCAAATCTGGAGAGACTGGCAAATCCAGAGAGTTACAACAGAGATCGGTGTGCCGAGGGCAGAAGCTGCTGAAGTCATAAACTGGTGTGGACGTTTACATGGTCATTTTGACAAGTTGCTGGAGGTTGAGTGTTGACTATCTCAAGAATGAGAAACTCCGACAGGTTTCCATCTTAGGGGTCCCCATACTTGCATGGTTTTTACCTCCAGGAATCCCAGCATGTTTGCACAGTGAACAACCCAGAAAGATCACCTAGTGGCTCTGTCAGGGGGAGGGGAGAGTAACCATTGTTAAATGTACATTTCTCCATAACTAACGGAGGCCTATTGTCCAGGAGAAAAGAGTTTATCAGCACCTTCTCCCACTTGGTTGAAGGCATTTCTTCAAATTTAGCACACTCTAGACTTCCTGTCTCACCTAAAATGGGTGAAGGGAACCGGAGAATCACTGTGAAGACCATAGCCTGGGGACACAGGCCCAGTAAAGGACTGAGACTTAATCACAAAAATGTGGTGAGCTGAATAATAACCTCCAAAGATATACAGACTCTAATCCTAAGAACCTGCAAATGTGACCTTCTATGGCAAAAGAGATTTCACTGATGTGATTAAGTTAATCTCCTCATCTTCACTCTTGAGATGGGGAGATTATCTTCGATGACTTGAGTGGGCTCTAAAAGTAATTACAAGTGTCTTTAAAAAACAGGCAGACAGTGATTTGACTCCAGAGAAGGAGAAGACTAAGTAATGGTGAAAACAGAGATCAGCGTGATGAAGGAAGGGGCCATAAGCCAAGGAACACAAGAGGCCACCAGGAGCCTGAAAAGGCAAGGAGACAAATTGTCCCCTAGATCGTCCAGAAGGAACCAACGCAGCCAACACCTCGATATTAGCCCAGCGAAACTGATTTTGGATTTCTGACCACCAGAAGTGAACACATTTGTGTTGTTTTAAAGCAAATTTGTAATAATTTAGTACAGCAGCCATAGAAAACTAATGCACAAGATTATAGTAT
>NW_007734659.1:73080-73643 GCF_000696425.1 Galeopterus variegatus | reverse complement strand
AGCAAATTTGTAATAATTTAGTACAGCAGCCATAGAAAACTAATGCACAAGATTATAGTATACTTCCCCTTGCCCATAACAGCAGTGGATTACAGATGAAAGAACTGCAAGATGCATAATTTATTTGAACAAGAGTTTTTAGGAAAGTCCAAAGTCAACAGAGAAGACAAAAACAGGGACGCTAGAGAAATTTGAAGTCTGGCACCTAGAGCTACAGAAAATATTAAACACAGCCAAATTAACATAAAACCTCACACAAAGGCCTGTTTAGCTCAGTTTCTTTTCTTCCATACATTGTGTCTGGCTTTCAATTAAAAAAAATGCAAGGCACACTAACAGGCAAAACAAAAAAAAGACGAACAACAAACCACAGGGAGGATGTATAGAAAGTCATTGTACTTTCCACTCAGTTTTGCTGTGAGCCTAAAACTGATGTAAAAAATAAAGTTCAGGGGTCGGCCCGGTGGCGCACTGGATAAATGCGCAGCTTGGAAAGCGCGGTGGCACTCCCGCCTGAGGGTTCGGATCCCACATACAGACCGGTTCCCACTCACTGGCTGAGC
>NW_007734659.1:70673-72215 GCF_000696425.1 Galeopterus variegatus | reverse complement strand
GGCTGACAGCAAACTTCCCTCCTTCCCCTGCTAAACTGAGATGGAGCTGGTTAAAACCAGCACTGAGCACTTTCAGCTGTCAGCACCTGGAGTCCTGATTTAGGGAAGAATTGACTTATTTAAAATACTGAATGTTCTAATTCATGAGCATGGTATATATTTTCATTATTTGACTTTTTAAACTTTTCTCAGCAACATTTCTTAGGTTTCAGTGTACTCGTCTTAAAACTATTTTGTTAGTTTTACTTTTAGGAATATTGTGATTTTGGATGCTATTTTGAAAGGTAGTATATTTTAATTTAGTTTTCTGATTGTTGCTAGTATAGATATAGAAATTATTTCTGTATGTTGACTTTAAATGCAGCTACTCTGCTAAATTTACATACTAATTCCAATAGTTTGCTTACAGTGTATTTTGGATTTTTTACGTTCACTCTCCTGTCACTGAAAACAATGATGTTGCATTTCTTTCTTTCCAATCATTACGCCTTTTATTGTCCTTTCTGCCTCATGGCATCCTTTAGTAATTTTATTACAATATTGAATAGAAGTGGTGTTAGTAGTCATCCTTGTATTTTTCTTGACCTTAGAGGAGAAGTGTTCAATATTTTACTGTTCAGTCTAACTGAAAGCCCATGCTACATAAGCACAGTGAATCAGGTGCCATTTGTCAATAAAATTCTAGCTCACAGATGTATTTAGTTTACATACAGACTTTTAAAATATTTTTAATTCGTTGATCACAGTTCAAAATTTGGAGACCTCTTCCAATAATCTGAATGCCTAACTTCTCTGGAAATATTTGCCTATCTGGCATTCTCATGTAACAACAATCAGTTGGGGCTAAACGGGAGCTCCCCTAGTTTAATTTTTGCTGCATCCCCCCACCAAGGGCTATGGTCTCCCCTCTACTGAAGACAAAACGCAGGTACCATCTGTCAGTTTACTTGCCCTATTGCTTTTCTAACCCCGGGCTACTACACTCATTTTCTATACCTGCCTTTCTCTTGTAGGGATCTGATTTTGTAACTCCTTGGAAAATAGACACACTGACCCATCAAACAAAAACTCCTCTAACCAGAGGTTTACTTTCTAACTTAATTTCTCAACCTGCACAAGCAGAGGCAGAGAACCAATCAAAGTCCAAGTGTGCCCCCTGCTGGCCAAAGTTCACACGTTCAAAGGTAAATAACAAAGAGACCCACAGCCCTAATTTAGATGCCCAGTGCTCCAGTGCCTTCTTCCAACACGATTCTTGATAAATAATAAAAATAGAAGAAAAAAAAAAAAAAACACAACATAAAAAAATTGAAAAGAGTATTTTAATTGATTAACTGCACACACACACAAAAACAATGGCAGACTTGCAGGTTCCTACTTACCTACAAGGAAATTGAAAGAAAACTTTCTTATAAGATATAAGCAATAATGGGGCCGGCCCGGTGGCGCACTGCTACAGTGCGCCGCTTGGGAGTGTGGTGACGCTCCCGCCGAGGGTTCGGATCCCACATACAGACCGGTTCCCGCTCACTGGCTGAGCGA
>NW_007734659.1:68582-70637 GCF_000696425.1 Galeopterus variegatus | reverse complement strand
GACACTGAGGGTTGCGATCCGTTGCCGGTCACGAAAAAAGACAAAAAGAAAAAAAAAATTTAAAAAAAGATATAAGCAATAAGACAACAGAAATGAAACTAGAAAATCTAGGGAAAATAATTAGGACAAAAACCATGACAATGAAAACTAAAATTAAATTAGAGGATTAAAATACAATACTTACTTGACACACAGAAAATTAAAACACACAGGATGTAGGAAAAAGGACCAAAGGATGAAAATAAAGAGAGGGAAGGATCTCCAAAGGAACCAAATTACTTAGAGAAATTTTTTGTTTGATTTCTTGCTAAAAACTAGAAAATGTGAGATAAATTGATGATTTTTCAGGAATACATAAATTACCAAAATATTCTCAAGAAGAAATGGACATTAAATAGATTGGTAACTGTGATGTAAACTGAAAGAATCATATTAAATCATTTCAAACTATCAACAAACAGATAATTCTGAATCAATGTAAACTAAAGGGAAAAATGAAAAGTTTTGTCATTATTTGTACGGAGCTAGCATCACATAAAAATCTAACATGGTTAACACAAAAAGGGAAAAATGCAGGTGAATCTCCCAAGGAATATTGATGGGAAAGTTTCCAATAGATAACAATAAAAACCTCCAGTAATTAAAAAAACCCACTATGGCCAAATGGATATTACTGAGAAATACAGATAATGATTAAATGTTAGAAAACCTATTAAAATAAATTTTCATATAGATAGATCAAAGGAGACTATGCATATCAGTTTGTCAGAGGCTGAAAGGGTATCTCCTAACATTCAAGTACCTTTCCCAACAAAAATCACCTTATACGATTCTGTCCTTAATCTAGGATTGTATTTACCTACCTACCTATCAAGTCACATAAAACCAGAAGCAAGTTAAATACTTCTGTGCGAAACATTATATTGGCCTACACCAGAACTCAGTCCTTTGATCAGTCGTTGCAGTCACTACTCATTGACAAAGCAATCTCATCTAGCCCAAAGGCTTTAAATTCTACTAAATATTGATAACTCCCAAATATACACCTTCATCCCAGTCCTCTCCCTGGAGCTCCATACTCACACATTTAATTACCTCTTGCATATCTAATATGCATCTTAAACTCATCATGTCCAAACCTTACCCTGGATTTTCACTCTAAACCTGTCCTTCCAACAGTCTTCCTTGTCTCAGTAAATGTTAAGTCCATTTTCCAGCTGTTTAGGCCAAAGATCTTGGGGTCATTCTTGTCTTGCCTCCTTCTCTTACACCCCACAGCCAGTCAGAAGTCCTCTTAGCTCTACATGCAGCACATATCCAGACTTTTCTTCCTCCTCCTCTTCTCCTTCATCCTTCTGCTCTTCTCTCTCTCCCTTTCTCCCCTTCATTTTCCTCTCCCTTTTCTTTTCTTTCCCCTTCTTCCTTTTCCCTTCCCTTTTCTTGTCTTCTTTTCTTTTCCTTTTCTGATTAATAGAGCTCTAAAGCCATCAGGTGCAGCAAAGCAAGATGAATATCTGTGCAAACAGGTGGTCTGAATGTGGTGTCCGCCCAGGGATGTCAGAGAGAAGCATCAGAACCTGAGTAGGGAAAACATTTGCATGTGTTTGAACACGATGACGGCCCAGCAGAGATGTCAGAACTCGAGCAGGCTGATTAGGAATTCTTGGGTGGTTGGGCATCCCTGCAGATGGAATCAGAGCCAACTCATGCTGGGGAGGAGCACTGGCTGAGATGAAGGACCAGTTACCCTCAGGGGAATTGATCAAATAAGTGAGTTTATAATGGATAATGGAGAACTGGTTTCTTATTCTCAGAGAATTGATTTACACATGTGGGAAGGCAGAAAACTAGAATAACCCGTGCGTTATTGGATTGGAACTGGGGGTCAAGGAGTGAACACATGGATTTCAGTACTTGTTTTGTGAAGGAACTCATGAATGAGAGATGACTTCCAACAAAGCCAGGAATAAATCAATGGCATCCCCTATCACAATTGATTATTTAACATTCTAACAGTAGGGCTCTTGGTTGTAAAAGAAACCAATTTGGGTTAAC
>NW_007734659.1:57847-67586 GCF_000696425.1 Galeopterus variegatus | reverse complement strand
TGATTATTTAACATTCTAACAGTAGGGCTCTTGGTTGTAAAAGAAACCAATTTGGGTTAACTTAAGCAAGGAGAAGGAGGGGAAGGAGAAGGGGAGGAGGAATTATTTATAGGAGATGGAGCCGCTGATAGGTTGAATTAGAAAGCTAAAGTACCAGGTTTAGAAAGTGGGTCAGAACCCAAGGAACAATGAAAGAAGAACCAGAACCACTGCCAAATTTGCCTTGGGACAGCCTAGTTTGGCGCCAAGGCCATCAAAGGAAACACTGAGCCCTTCTTTATATGTTTATGAAGTCTCTGTGTGAGGTTAGTTAGATACCTGCCTGCTAGCCAGTAGGTTCCCCGGAAAGCAGTCTCTGTCTTTTAGATCCTTGGTGGTAGAATGCAGGACCTCCTGCCTTGACTCACACAATGATGGAATCCCTGAACAGAGAAATACGGTTCAGCTGCTCACTGCAGACACTGCATATGTGATCCTCCTTATTTGTGGTAAGTCTTTTTGCCTTAAAGTCTATTTTAGCTAACATTAATATAGCCATCCAGCTTTCTCTCTGGTTCATATTTGCTGCATTGTATATTCTATCTGACATTCTTGTATCCTCATGGTTTAGATGTGTCTCATAAACAGCATGTACTTGAATTTTTTTTCTCTTTTTTTTTTTTTTTTGGTACTGTCTGGCTAACTGATTTTAACTGAAGGCTTACACTACATTTGACACAATTACTAACATATTTGGGTTTAAGTCTATCATTTTTGTGCCTTCTTTGTGGTCTTCCTGTTCAATGATTTTTCTTTTTCTTCTTTCTGGACTATATTCAGACTGCTGAAATAATTTTTTCTTTCCAGTTCATTTCTCCTACCAGTTGTGTAGTTTTATTCTCTGTTTTTAAGTTTATTAGTTATTCTAAAAAATTATAATATGCATGCTTAATAAATTCTACACTTGATGAATTTATGTAAGCTTCTACAAGAATCTTATGAACATTAGAATAACAATTCCATTTTTACATCTACAAAATATTACTGTTTTCTCTTATTTTATATCTGTATCATTTTTAAGTCCCCTAATCATTTTTTTTTTCTTTTTGTCTTTTTTACTGACCGGTAACGGGATCGCAACACTCGGTGTCACGCCCGTACCAGGGACTGGCAACGGGATCGCAACCCTCGGTGTTGCACCTGCACCACGCCCAGCCAGTGAGCGGGAACCGGTCTCCACATGGGATCCGAACCCTTGGCGGGAGCGCCCCCGTGCTCCCAGGTGGCGCACTCTCCAGTGCGCCACCGGGCTGGCCCCCCTAATCATTTTTATTGTGTTATGTTTTTGTAAAGTGTTATCAATGGTGGAATAAGATAGAGTGCAGTGGAGGGCACAGCATTGGGAGATTAAGTGGCACTTAGTCACCTTGGTGATAAAGGTAGTTATGAAGACTGTGGGGCAGACAGGCTGCCTCTGCCTGACTCGGAGACCAATCAAAAGGAAAAGGTAAGCTTAAGCCTTACATTTCAGCTCAAGACACATGGAGAAAATATCAGAAACCATCTATGACTACCTTAAAAGAATCCCTTATTTTTATCACCGTGTTATCTAAATGTGCAATCCCTTCAGGTCCCATACAGTGAACTAGAAAATAATTTTAAGGCCAAGAAAGAGCAATTATAGGTCTCATCACCCAGAGCAGGTGACTTGATATAGTGGTGGAATGACTGATGACTGAAGGCTCAGTTATGGTGCCATCTAGGTGGGGTCTTACAGAACAGTACTCGCCTTAAAGTGGTACCCAACATATGGCACATTTTCTCCCAGAGCTAAAATACACAATGTGGAAACCAAGACGTGGAAGTAGGAGAAGCCCCTCTTGTTTATTCTACCTAATCACCACTTGTGCAATTTTTACTTCCTAAACTTGCAACCTTGAAGTGGTGGCTTTGGGAGTCCTGCTGTCTAAAGAAGAAACACTTCCACCAAAGCACACAGTCTTGGTTCCATTAAAGTGGAAGCAGAGATTACTTCCTGGCCATTTGGGGCAAGATATGATGCTGAAACAACAGGCAGAGAAAGGGATCTCTTTACTAAGCTAGGGTGGTTGATCCAATTATTAAGAGAAAATCGGGTTGCTGCTATGCAATGGGATAAAAGAGAATTAGAAGTGGAACCCAGAATATTCACTTGGGAATATCTTCATACCTCCATATCCGAAATAAAGGTTAACAGAAAAATACTGCAGTAGAATAAAGAGAAAACACTAACGGTTTGGATCCTTTGCGTCACCCCGTCATGTAAAAAATTCCAGCCAACCAAAGTGCCAAAAGAAGGTAAGGGGGACATAAAATGATTATTAACTTAGACCTATACCAGCTGTAGAGGCATGTATGTTTTTTGTTAACTAATTGCTTTGTTCCCACCTCAACTTTACCCTGCTATCTTACATGAAAAACATTGCTGGTGGCTGTTGCTATAATTTAGGTTCAGTTAGGAGCTTTGCTGGAATAAGATCACTCTGCAATGATGGAAGAGCTGCTGGGACTCTGGGCTTCTCTGTGTCATGTCTGTGTGAGCTTATTCACCTTAACAAAGGACAATAATGAGTGCTAAGTGACAAGAGGGATGGACTGTGCCCCTTCAGATCCATTCTTCTCAGCTCTGTGCACCGGGAGGCTGACCTCTCAGGTCTGCATTACCTGTTTCCCCTCGCCTCTGAGATTAGCCAATGAAGGCACTGGCAGGAGATTGGAGGGTGGGAGGAAAGAGGTCATAGTTTTTATTCTCCCTTTTCCCACCCCGCAGCTCAGGCAGTGGCTGCGCTCACCTATAGCCGCGAACCCTATCAGGTGGCCCATCCTTCACGGCTGCAGCTCTCACCGGCTTCAGGTACCATCCTTTTCTTTCTTACACTATTAGGTCAAGGATGGTAACAGCTTCCCACCATGGCTTGTCCTTGGATGCTTCCCCATCCTTTGTTGGACCTTTCAATCCTGCCTGCAGCTCTGTAACTAGTCCCTTCATTAGTCTATGTTTAATTAAGCCCTGAAAGTGACATCAGTTTCCTGTTAGAATCCTGACTGTCACCTCTATACATCTACTTCCTCACCCCTCATATCTCAGACTTCCACCTGGGATCGTGTTTCTTCAGTGATTGAAGGCCTTCCTCCAGAGAGGGTTTAAATTTGTTTCTCTCATGTGCCATCGCACCAGTTTGGTACCACTTTTATTTGTGTTTCCCTCATGCCAGGAAACTGTTAAAATCCATAGCTCATTTTTATAATCAGAGTAAGCAAATGTTCATCAGTCAAAAGCAGCTTTGAATGCTCTCCTTACTTCTTGGCGTTCTCACTTTCTAAATCGTAGGTGGGGAATTCCTTACTAGATTGTTGTCTTTGTCCATTTTACCACAGACTAGGTAATTTACAAAAAAAGAGAAGTTTAGAAAAAAATTAAGAAGAAAAAAGAAAACACATACACAAAAAGTAAACAAACAAACAAAAAACAAGAGGTTCACTTAGCTCATGATTCTGGAGTCTTGGAAGTCCAAGAACATGGCAGAAGCATCTGCTTGGCCTCTGGTGAGAGCCTTCTTGCTGCATCATGGCAGGGCGAAAAGCTTCACATGGTGAGAGGGGAAGTGAGTGCACAAGACAGAAAGAGACACGGGGGCTAGACTCTCTTTATAACAACCACTCTCTTAATAATGACAATCCGTTCATGAGGGTGGTACCCTCATGACCAAGAACATGGCAGAAGCATCTGCTTGGCCTCTGGTGAGAGCCTTCTTGCTGCATCATGGCACGGCGAAAAGCTTCACATGGTGAGAGGGGAAGTGAGTGCACAAGACAGAAAGAGACACAGGGGCTGGACTCGCTTTATAACAACCACTCTCTTAATAATGACAATCCGTTCATGAGGGTGGTACCCTCATGATCCAGTCACCTCTTCTTAGGTCCCACCTTCAACACTGTCACATTGAAGATTAAGTTTCCAACACATAAACCTTTGGGGGAACACATTCAAACCATAGCAATTGCCATACCTTTTATAGTTTTGCAAAGACTTTTTAGTATTTCATCCAGCATTGTCAGCTGTTTTCAGCAGAAGAATTGATCCACATAGCCTGGCCTATCATTGTCAAAATGAAAAGTCCTGCTTTCTCTTCTGTTTTTTCTTTTTTTTCCCCTTGAGATTTTTGCATGTACTTGTTGTTTCACATAATCGCTTGAGAAGAATCTGTCCTTAAAATCCTGGATAAGAAAAATGACAATAGAACAAGGCAATCGACTTTCAAGATATCAATGGATTAGTTATCCATTGTTACATAACAAATTACCCCAAAACTGAGCAGCTTAAAACAACACACATTCATTATCTTATAGCCTCTGTGGGTCAGAAATCTGAGCACAGCTTAGCTTGGTTCTCTGTTTCACAGTTTCTCACTAGGCTGCAATCAAGTTGTTGATTCAGGGTCTGCAGTCTCATCTGAAGGCTCTTTTGGGGAATGACCCACTCTCAAGTTTGTTCATTGGTTTTTGGCAGCATTTGGTTCCTCATAGGGTATTGGAATGAGAGCCTCAGTTCTTTGCTTGCTGTTGGCCAGGGGCTTCCCCTGGTTCCTTGACACATGGGTTTCTCCAAAGTGGGAGTTCACAAAATAACTAGTATACTTACCTTAGCATCTTGGCAGAAGCAGAACAATCGAAAAGTTTTTATAGAATACGTCATGTGTGAGATACTTCCATTCTCAAAGCACATTGGTTTGGCTGCTTCTTTGGTAGGTTCATCAAATACACCAAGCAACTCTCAGTTGTCCGTAAGTCCTGCTATGCTTGTACTGCCATCTGCAGAGTACAGTAGCTCCTTTGGTTCAACTGGTCCTTTGAACATGGAATACCTGCTCTGCCATTCTTCTATATGATTTGTGTACTTATATGCCTTATATAAATACAAGTACAATTTCAAAATGTTTTGTATGTAGTGAATTTGATTTTCACTGAAGAAGTCTGAGAGTACGGCCTCACCCTCTTTCTGCTTGTAGCCAGATACTGATACCAATACCTGATACTGAGCCAATTATTTCTAGACACACAACTGAAGAGTGGAAACAAATAATAATATAAGAACGTACTTTGAAAAGTTTGTAGAAAAGTAGAATTAAAAGATAATATAAATATTTCCATGAACTATTTGAAGACCCCTTGTATACTTGCAATTTTTAATTCGCTAATAGCCTTACCATTTTTCTTCCATTATCAGTGACAACAACTGATTTTCCATTCTACACACATTCCATAAATCATATTCACTATGTTATTAACTACATATAAGACCCAGGAATATCTTAGTAACCAAGTAGAAACATAGTTGAAACTCAACATAGAAGAAACTCAACATAGTTGAGTTCTTCATAAATCAGGCAAAAAAGACACCTGATTATTTCTTTATGTACAAATGTTTTGTGTGTAAGACATAGAAGTAGTACATACAATAATTGTGTACAGTTTAATATAGTCCAGAATAATTTTTCAAACCATGTTTTGTAGAAAGAACTTTTAAGAATTATAACTTGGGCAAATTTTGAAAATCCTTCATATTCCACTTCTGAAAATGGTTGACAGTATTATGCAGTCAATTCGACAGCTTTGATTTAAAGCTTTAACTTCATAGACTCAAAAATATAAAGAATTTATCTTTAAAAAATTTATCTTACAAAATCTGTTGTTTTAAAGTTTGATGAGTGAGAACAAAATGTGTTTGGGGCACCTCATTTCCAACACTTTCTACAAAAATATAAAGAATTTATCTTTAAAAAATTTATCTTACAAAATCTGTTGTTTTAAAGTTTAATGAGTGAGAACAAAATGTGTTTGGGGCACCTCATCTCCAACACTTTCTATTTTTTTTTTCATGCTCTTTGCACTCATTCATTATTACATTTAGATCAAAGATGATTATCATAGAAGTTGTTATACATGATTTTAGAGGGCTTTATTTCCACTTCAAGAAATTAACGTCAGCAAAGTTGTCAATCTTCTAAAAATTCATCTTCACAAACGTAAAGAATTTTCAGATAACACTTTTTCTTAAAAGAGACATGGCCTAAATGCAATTAAATAACTAAAACATCAAATACGGTTATTAAAGATTATTTTCTTTAATAATATAAATGCTGGAATACCAAACAATTTTACAAAGAAGCCTGCTTATCACAAAAATAATAACTGGATTTCCATCTAATCTAATCTCTGTTGTTCTGTCTCATGTCATGATTTACATTCTTACAATCACTTGTCAGTTCCAAGAGGAGAAAATATTCCTCTTAATGGTATCTAACTAAAGCACCCACCCTTAATATTTATANCTTCAAGAAATTAACGTCAGCAAAGTTGTCAATCTTCTAAAAATTCATCTTCACAAACGTAAAGAATTTTCAGATAACACTTTTTCTTAAAAGAGACATGGCCTAAATGCAATTAAATAACTAAAACATCAAATACGGTTATTAAAGATTATTTTCTTTAATAATATAAATGCTGGAATACCAAACAATTTTACAAAGAAGCCTGCGTATCACAAAAATAATACCTGGATTTCCATCTAATCTAATCTCTGTTGTTCTGTCTCATGTCATGATTTACATTCTTACAATCACCTGTCAGTTTAAAGAGGAGAAAATATTCCTCTTAATGGTATCTAACTAAAGCACCCACCCTTAATATTTATACTAACTCTTACTCTGTTTCCTGAGCTGTGTAGTTATGCGGCATTTCTCTATAATCATTTCTGGGCGTCAAAGGCATGGGGTACTGGGTAGGTTTTCCCTTCAGGACTGGAGCCCTGGTTCATCCAACTGCTGGGAGTGTTGATGGTCGACAGCTTGCACCTGAGTCCTCCCCCCCAAAGATCGCCTTCAGAGGAAGAGAGCTGTCCTACCCATGGTCTCAGCCCACATCCAGTAACTGATCTGTTACAGCAAAATAAGCAGGAGGCCACGAACCTGAGGCTGTTTCCAACTTTGTATTCTTACCTAATAAACTACAGCCTAACTTAGTACATAAACAACCCAAAACCTAACTTAGTAGTTTATATTTTGAAACAAATAGGCAGGTTTTAGCCCATCACAAGCTTCAGCCATCACAGGCAGCTGACTGATCAGACCATGCCCAAACAAGCCAAATGCCCAGCTGTATCCAATCAGGTGAGTTTTCTACTTTGCATCTTTGCTCTGGCTTTAAAAGCTCACTGTTCATACAGCTGGGCAGAGCTTTCTGAACTTCTGGGTCTGAGTGCTGCCCAATTCATGGATTGTTCTTTGCTCAGATAAACTCTGTTGAATTTAATTTGTCTAAATTTTTTCTTTTAACAGGTCAATGTAGCTCTAAAGGCACAGTCCCCCCGCTCCAATTCAGTACACCTCTGTGGAGCCATCCAGCTTTCGAGCTCCATGCAGAACTGGCTGTGGCCTTTGCTATGACTGCATAGTAGTTCAGCTTCTCCCACTGCCTAATCCTGCTTTCTTCACTCCCCTACAAGTGTGAATCCTGAGACCTCGCCAATTAATTTTCCAAACTCTAATCTATGTTTCAGAGTCAGTTTCCTAAAGGCCACCTGTAGCCTACAGGCTTTCACAATCATTAATTATTATAGCCTCTTATTCTTGTAATTATATGATTATATACCCCCCCACACACACATTTATCCTTCAGCTGACTAATAAAACTTAGCCTTGAACATACACACACAAGAATTTCACTCCAAGTTACTTTAGAATACTTAAATGTGAAAATGACTTTTAAGATCTTAATA
Source organism: Galeopterus variegatus (assembly GCF_000696425.1). Lineage (NCBI taxonomy): Eukaryota > Metazoa > Chordata > Mammalia > Dermoptera > Cynocephalidae > Galeopterus > Galeopterus variegatus. The sequence goes on along the minus strand of NW_007734659.1, from coordinate 59,791 downwards.
TTAGATAGAAACAGCCTGACTGGTTCACATTACTAATGTCATTGCATTGGTTGGATACAATGGTAACTCAAGTGATCTATATTTGTTGAGACCACACAAGTTCAGAGATGCCGGAAATGACCTTCAAGTGGCATCAGTGTTTCAGCCTTCAAAAAATCGAGTTGAGGCTAAAGTCAAATAAAAAATATGAACAAATACTGAGGCTGAAGCTGAATTTCAGGGCAACCCAAATATGTGTCTGTTCATATGTGTGTGTTTACTTAAGCATGAAGTAAAGGATGGCAAAACACACAGATTAACACGAATACTACATTGATTTCCTAGGTCTGCTCTTACAAAGCACCACAAACTGAGTGGTTTAAAACAATACAAATTTATTCTCTCATAGCTTTGGAGGCTAGAAGTTGAAAACCAAGGAGTCAGCAGGGCCATGCTCCCTCTGAAGCCTCCTTCCTTGCCAGCAGCCAACAGAAGTTCCAGCATCTGGTGGTTGCCAGCAATCTTTGGTGCTCTTTAGATTGTAGGTGCACCATTCAAATCTCTGCTGTATCTTCAAATATCTTTCTCCTTATAAGGTTACCAGTCATTAATCCAGCCAGAAGTTCCAGCATCTGGTGGTTGCCAGCAATCTTTGGTGCTCTTTAGATTGTAGGTGCACCACTCAAATCTCTGCTGTATCTTCAAATATCTTTCTCCTTATAAGGTTACCAGTCATTAATCCAGAATGAACTCATCTTAACTTGGTTACATGTGTAAAGACCCCCAAATAAGGTCACATTCACAGATATTGGGGATTAGGACTTCAACATATCTTTTTGGGGAACACAATCCAACACCCACAATATATATGACACATGATTTTGGGTAAAGAGGCACCTGGCAGAAAGAAAGGGGTTAATAAAGGTAAGCAAAGAAAAAAAAAAGGAGGACGGGAAAGAATGTTATGAAAATATCTTCCTAAGTATGAGTTGTCCTGTTTATATAACATTCTGTGCATGTGCATGAAGGAATTAGAACAAAGGACTAGTTTTATTTTTATTATTTATTATTTCGTTAGTGTTCATTTGTAAGAATAGCATCAGATAATCCTTCTGTGTGACACACTATGTGCCAGACACGTTTTAAGCACTTCCAATATATTAACTTCTTTAATCCTCGTGTCTCAACCCTGTGATACAGGTGCTATAATTATCATACCCATTTTACTGATGACAAAACTGAGGCATAGAGACATAACCAGTAAAGTGGTTGAGCCAGGATTCAAACCTGGGCAGTCTGACTTCAGAGTATGAGCTCTTAATCACCTTGCTATATACGATATGATTCTGTTCTTGGGAAACAAAAGCACTATACTTGTATACAAATGCATATTTTAGAAGACATAAAATTAAAGTGTCAATATCAAAAGTAAAATCTTGAGTATTTCTTTAATTTTTAAAAGAATTTATTTTTTAATTGATACATATTGATTGTACATATTTATGGGGTGCGGAGTTAGAGTTCAATACATGTATACAATGTGTGATGATCAAATCAGGGTAATTAGCATATTCATAATTGGGAAACTATCGCTTTTTTCTTATGAGAACATTTGAGCTCCTCTCTTCTAGACATTTGAGAACATACAATAAATTATTGTTAATTATAGATGTCTAGGACCGTTGTACACCACGAGAACTTGTTTTTCCTATCTAGCTGTAATTTTGTACCATACCTCTCCCTGTGCCCCCTCCCCTTTCCCCTTCCCAGCCTCTAGTAACCACAATTATACTCTCTACTTCTAAAAATTTAACTTTTTTATATGCTCCCACATACGAGTGACCGACTTATAAAATCTTAAATTCTTTTTTTTTTTTTTTCCTTTTTGTCTTTTTTCGTGTCCGGCAACGGATCGCAACCCTCAGTGTTGCGCCCAGACCGGACCGGGACTGGCAACGAGATCAC
>NW_007734659.1:53916-57364 GCF_000696425.1 Galeopterus variegatus | reverse complement strand
GGTCTGTATGTGGGATCCGAACCCTCGGCGGGAGCGCCACCATGCTCCCAAGCGGTGCACTGTAGCAGTGTGCCACCGGGCCGGCCCTAAAATCTTAAATTCTAATCAACTCTGTCAGGGGTCACAAATGAATGAATGTTCTGATCGGCCTGCATTGTGTCATATGCCCAGACCAAGTTTTTTGGTGGGTGAGGGAGGAAGAGAATTAGCACTAGAACATTCTTGTCAGAGTCCCATGGAGTGGGTTTCTCATAGAAAAGAGAGACTCTATTATCAGAGGTAGGGGAAGTGGATGGCAGCCGATTGGCTTGCCAAAACTATATCCACTTCAGTCTCCTTGAAACTCTTAAAAACCTTCCCCACCATTAGCTTAGATGGAAAGCGTAGGGCATCTGAAGGCCCTTCACTCATCAAATGAATAGAAGGCACGGCCCACGGTGAAGAGAAAGGCTGTAGGGAACACCCCCCCCAAATCATACCTTACCCCATGCCCCTTGTCTAGAAAAGAGTTAATAGTGGGACTGAGATTTGTCATCTCCCACCTTCCCCAGCCCTAACAAAAATGGGCCCCTGTCTCCAGTTCCTACCAGTCCATCAGGGGCAGGTTACCATTCTGGATTATTTGATGGTGCGATGTGAGCAGCTGTTGCATTTGGATCATCTGGTATTTTTATACTCTGCCAATCTGAGGATTATCCCACCTGTAGGGATTATGACACGTTGGTAGGATTATCTTGGGTTTGGGGTTGATCCTCCACAGGGAGAGATTCTCTAGTGGTGCTGTAGAATTATCTTGGTTTTAGGGTTGATCCCTCACATAGAAGGATTCTCTGCTACTTTGATGTTCTTCATGAACTGGTGCCTCGTTTTCTACAGTATTAACATGTGAGTCCTTGACACAGTTCAGGGCAGCTTGAGGTATCTTCCTACCCAGCAGTTCCCGTTTCAGGCACTTGGAGATGGCCTTGTCAAAGGCAGAAAGTTTTTACTTTTCACAGGAGTGCCGTTCCATGGGATAATAATGGTGGTACTCAAGTCTCAGGAGTTGATGTAAATGGTGGCCTCAGTGTCTAAAGGGTATGAGAATCATGGGCACAGGGTGACAGAGACTGGTAAGGATGGTAGTACTTGTGTGCCAATGTCTGATGGGAACGGTGGCTCTGTGACTCAGAGAGTGACGGAAATGGTGGATGCTGAGATTCAGGGATTTGTGAGAATTACAGGAGCTGAGTTTTAGTGCTGAGGGATTTGGAGTACTGTGTATAAGAGAATAATGGAACTGGTGGTCCCTGTGACTTATCACCTGATGGAAATGGAGGACTTATGTTTCAGGAACTAATGGGAATTATGTTTTCTCATCCCAGGGGCTTAAGCAAGTCCTAACCCACAAGCCGTTTGTTATTCACCCATCCCTTCATTCATTCACTTAGCAAACGTTCCCCTGCTCTGAGCCGTGTCTATACTGAGTGATACTGAGGACACGAAGATGACTCAGACCTAGACTGTTCCTTCAGTGAATTCCCAGAGACAGATCCAGACACAGAAAATCACAACACAACAGGATCAAGGACAGGACAAGGGGACAGCATGGTGATTGGTTAATGTCCTGAGCTATGTACAGGGCATCTGGGGTGAATGTAGTGTGATGGTAATTCCAGATACTAAGTCAAAACGCAGTGTGTAGCAAAGGGTCCTTTTTAATCATATGTGAGTTTGTGTGCATGACACATTTAAATGTGCCCACTGTCAAGCCCTACTAGCAGCTAATTTTCAGAGAGGCAGCCTACCTTCAAAGAAAGAGCATGTAACTTGGAGTCAGAGATGCCTGGGTTCGAATCCCTGGCTCTGTCACTCACTTTGTGAGCTTGGGCAACTCACCATTCAGAACCTCAGTTCCCGCATCCTCACGTGGGCATAGTGACAGTTTGTAATGAAGTTGCTATGTGATAAATGATATAGTGTATAGCAAATACACAGTCCAGAAACTGGTCCCAAGCACTCATTCAGTGAAGGGTATGTGTTGCTATTATTATTATTCCTATCATTAGTAATTATCAACAAGTTTTAAAGGAACTAGAAGTAAATATTTAACAAATATCTGGGTTCAGTGACTTAAAAGCATTGAATAAAGTCACTTAAAAAATAGTATATTTAAATATGCTTGACTGAATTAAACACGAATAAATAAATGTATGCAATGGAATACTATACAGCTGTTAAAACAAATGAGGTGGCTCTAAGGGCATGGATTTGGGAGAATCTTTGGGGTATAGTGTTAAACTAAAAGTAAGGTACAGAATGATGCGATGTGGTCCTATCTGGACATAAAAAGGTATTTGTGGGGGGGTATAATATATATATACATAGATGCATAGAATTCCTCTGGAAAGATACACAAGAAATTAGTAAGCATAAACTTTTCCCAAGAGAACTGGGTGGCTAGATGGCAAGGTGGGAGGAAAACATATTTTTTACTGTTGGAGCCCCAGAACCATATATCCACCTTTGCGTGAATGTCTTCCTTAAATGGTACTCAGCCCCTCATGTCCACTAAGTCCTAAGCTGCCCACAGCATCTTCTCTCTTCTGTACCCTCTTCTTCCTCCTGGATCCCCATTGGAAACACTTGTGCCCTCAGTTTCTAGGCAGATTCCAGGGAGTTGTAGCTTTCTCACCTCTTCTCTCCCCTTCACTGCCCCCATCCCATCCCCAGTCCGTTCGGCTTTCTCACATTCTCTGCTGCACCCCTTCTTCTCTGCCCCATGGTCCTAGCCCCCAAACTGTAGGGAGGAGGTCTCCTCAACTGTGCCTTCCCCTCCAGTCCACCCATGGCCCAGACGGGCTGGACATTCAGATCTCACCTTGTCCCTTCCCCTGCTCACAACCCTCCATAGCTCCCTGTCACCCTCTGAAGACCGGCCTTCAACAGGCTGGGAACCTGGCCCCACCCAGTCAACCCAGCCTTATCTTCCTGCTCCTTGGCTCCTGGCCTCTAAGGCTCTAGTCAGACGTGACTGCTTTGTTGTCTTCCCAGGATCGCCTTGGTTTCCTTCCTTTGGGCCTTTGCTTAAGCTGTGCCCTCTACCTTGAACCCCCTTACTGCTGCCCGTCTCTCAGCAATTCAGGTCTAACTTCTGTTTCTCGGAGGGAGGTCATACCACAACCAAGCCTTTGCCTGAGGGCTTCTCTTATGCCTCCTTCTGCAAAGATTCCTTCTGCTCCTGGTCTCTCACAGCCTCTGGTCTCTCCCTCTGCCATACCCTTATTAACCCGCACTGGGACCGTCTGCGGCTGAGTCTGTCTCCTCCACTGGGCTGTGAGCTCCGTCTGCAGAAGCAGATATGGGTCGGGTCTCATTCACCTTTGAGTTCCCAGTGGGTGGGGCTGGAGGGGGGGGTGGGTGGAGGGACCAAAGCAGAGGGAGGGGATGGAGAGCAGAAAGGGGGGGA
>NW_007734659.1:52475-52916 GCF_000696425.1 Galeopterus variegatus | reverse complement strand
TGGAGGGGGGGATGGGTGGAGGGACCAAAGCAGAGGGAGGGGAGGGAGAGCAGAAAGGGGGGGAGAGAGAAGGATATACTGGGACCTGGGGGGGGGATGTAAGGAGAAAGCCGGAGAGAGGAAGGGTGGAGACACAGAGACAGGCAGGGAGGGAGGGAAGGAGGGAGAAGGGGGGGGGACAGAAAACACAGAGGGAAGGAGAAAAACGAACAGAAAGGGAAGTAATAAAATGACAGACAGAAGACCACAGACGTAGGATAAAGTATCGAGATGTAGAGGCCGAGAAAGGCAGAAAGAAAGGAAGAAGGACAGATATACAGAGACAGAAGGGAGGATAGAAAGAAAGAGTCAGAGAGAGCAAAACCAACCAAGAATGATACGGGCAGAGAGAAAGAGGAAGGAAGAGAGAGAGAGAGAGACAGACAGACAGGAGAGAGAGGG
>NW_007734659.1:51427-51860 GCF_000696425.1 Galeopterus variegatus | reverse complement strand
GGGGAGAGGATGGAGAGGACTCGGCGGCGGTGGGGCCCGGCCTGCCGGGCCTGGGGGCTGGCGCAGGAGACCCCTTCCCTCCGACGCGGGAGCCGGGAAGCCGTGAGTCTGCGGAAAGAGAGGGGGATGGGGCCCGGACTCCAGAGTCCCTGAGGGAGGAGGCAGCGGGCGGCCTGGATTTGTGGGTTCCTGGAGGAGGAGGAGGGGGCTGGGAGCCCAGACTCCTGAATCCTTGAAGCAGAGGGCTGGGGACCTGGATTTCGGGGTCCGGAAGCTGGAGAAGGCTGGGGACACCTCCTGGATTCGAGAGGGAGGAGACAGATGGGGGCTGGAATAGGTAGGCTGGAGGGTGGAGGAGACCGGGGGCGAGATGCCCAAGCCCGCAGGGGAGGTGGAGGGAGACGGTCTGGCTCTGGAGGTGCCTCCAGCCTCG
>NW_007734659.1:38564-51269 GCF_000696425.1 Galeopterus variegatus | reverse complement strand
TGCGGGGTCAAGGGTGAGCCTTGCTGGTGGGAGGGGGCTGAGGAGGAGGGGGGAGGTTGTCTGGGTAGCCAGACAGGCCAGGGTCAGCGGCGGGGGCAGGGGATGTCTGGTGGAGGAGAGGCCCTGCATCCAGGCTCCCTTGGGGACCTGGGATTCCAGGCCCCAAGCCCCTCTCCCCTCAGATCTGGGAGTCCAGCCCATCCCCCCGAATTACAGAATCTGAACCCCTAGCCCCCTTCTCCCCAGGACCCGGGAGTTGGGCCCCTAGCCTCTTCTCTCAGACCTGGGAGTCCACCTCCAGCCCCCACCCCTTCACAACCCCAGAATTCACTACCCCACCCCTCTCCGCAGGAGCGCGGGTCTCCAACCCCCTCCTCCTCTAGGACCCAAGAGTTCAGGCGCCCGGCTTCTTTCTCTCTTCGCAGCCTGGAGGGAGGGGGCTCCTCCCCCGGAACCCAGGAGTCCCCCACCTCCTCTTTAGCCCCAGCTGGAGTCCAGACCTCCAGGGGTTAAGGGGGCGGGGCCAGCTGGTTGCCATGGTGCCAGACTGTTTGGGTCTGCTCTCTGACCCTTGGGGGCTCCCCAGGGTCCGCAGAGAGGGGGAGGAGGACCCAGGCCTGGGGAAAGCCCAGCGCCTACCCCTACCCCAAAGCGGGCCTATGAGCCTAGGGAGTTCATGTCCCCATCAATGCCTTGTCCAGTGACCTTGAACAAGCCCTGACCCTTCTCTCTAGGCCTCAGTTTCCCCAAGGAGAAATCGGTTGGGGGTGGGGGAGATGCTCTGGTCCGGAGAATCTTTAAGATTCTCAGCTTCTCCTCTCCCCTCACCCCCCTCCTCAGGCCCCAGGCAGCCCCGGGGCATGCTGGGAACCCAGGCCTGGGCTCTGGGCCAGGTTGGTGGGGGGGCGGGGGCAGCCTCCTCCCTTCCCCTTCCTCCCCACCTTGGCCTGACTCTCGCCCCCGCCGAAGGGTCTGGGAGGTTGGGAAGGAGGGAAGGGGGAAGAGAGCTGGGACCGTAGACCCGTCTCCGGCCCCCACCTCCCCCTTCCCCTCCGCCCCCTTCCCGCCTCTCCTCCCCCTCCTCAGCAGGTCGCTACCCCAGCCCTGGGCCCCTTCTCAAACCAACCCCACCCTACCCCCAACTCCAGACCTGGCTCTGAGCTGCGAGGGGGAGGGAGAAAGGGAAGGAGAAAGACCGAGAGAAAGGGAGAGGAGAAGAGGAAGGGAAGGAGAAGGAAGGAGAGAAGAGAGACGGGGAGGGGGAGGGGAGGGAGGGAGGGAAGAAGAAAGGGCGAGAGAGGGAGAGAGACAGGGACGGAAGGAGGGAAGGAGACCGAGAGATGCAGAGAAGGAGAGGGAATGAGGAGAGACAGAAGAAAAGGGGGAGGAAGACGGTGACAGAGGAGAGGGGAGAAAGAGACTGAAGGGGCCAGAGAGAACGAGAGAGACAAAGACGGAGGGAGGGAGGAGGAGAGGGGAGGACGGAAGAGAAGGTAGAGAAGAAGAATGAGAAAGGGAGAGAGGGACGAAAACAAGGAGGGCAAGAGGTGAGAGAGGCGGATGGGGGGACAGACAGAGCAAAGGGAGTGAGCAGTGAACACAGGTGCAGAAGGAGCCTGGGGACCAGGTGAGACGGAAGCTAGAAAGAGGGTAAGGAAAAAACGCGAGCAGAGGGAGCAGGATAGGGAGGACGCAGCAAGGTGCAGATGGAGCGCGGGACGGAGACATGACACTGTGCAGGGGAGACACTCCCGCGTGGACAGGCTCTGAGCCCAGGGCTGGGGAGGGTGGCTGCTGAGTCTCACAGCGCCCCCCACTTCCAAGCTGACTTCGGCCAAGTCTCTTTCCCCTCTGTGAGGCTCAGCCTCCTCACCTGCTCACCTGCAAAATGGGGATGCTGACAGCACCTCCCCTCCCGGCCAGGCTGACTGGAGTGGGAGGCGTCGGGGAGAGACCTCTGCTGGGCTCTGGGGTCATACCTGTCATCGCTATAAATGATGCCAAAACAAGGGGCGGGGGGGCGGGAATACCCAGGAAGGCTTGGAGTTTTCATATCCCCTGGCCCCTCAGCCCTGGGCCTGGAATCTCTGCAGGCTGACAGGTAGGTAGGGAGGGAGGGAGCAGTTGTGCCCAATGGGCCAAATTCCAAGACAGGTGAGGTTCCATCCGACTGGCACCCAGGAAGCTAGCTGTGTCGGGCTGTGCCTTCCCCAGGAAGGCCCACCTGGCTGGACTCATGGATCTGAGGGAGGAGGGGGCTCAAGGCCTGGACTCCTGAGTTTGAGGAAGGATGGAGCTAAGGGCTTGGATTCCTGAGATCTTTGGGAAGGAAAGGGCCAGGGGCCTGGACTCATGAGTTCCTTGGGGAGGAGGGGGCCGGGGGCCCGGACTTCTGGGTCCTGGCACCCACCCGTAGAACCGACCTTGCGGGGCCTTCGCCGCACACAAGCTCGTGTCTGTGGGTCCGTGTCGGGGGCTCACCATCACGGCTGAGGCCTCCCCGGCCCTCCCCACCCTCCCTGGCTCTCCTGGCCCCCATCTATCCATCTGTCTGGTCTGTCCACCTGCCGCGCCCCCCGGGCTGAGGTAGGAGGTTGTATAGTTGAGGAGGACACCCAAGGAGATCACTATACGGCCTCCTAGCTTTCCCCAGGCTGCGCCCTGCACGGGACGGGGCCTGGCGGGGACCCCCAGCCCCACACACTGCCCCAGGGACCCTGAGAGGAATAGCTGAGCTGTTTTTCTATCCTTGTCCTGCATCCCCTCCTCCCACTTCCCTAAAAGAGTTTCTCTCTCATCAAGAAATCTCTATTTTGCTTTCTGTTTGTCTCTCCATCTCTGTTGTGTCTGTCTGTTGCACTCACTGCCTCTCCTGTTCTTGAAGCTTCTGAGTCCCTTTCTCTGCACAAAGATCTCTTAGACTCTCTCCATCTCTCTCTTATTGTGGCTTTCTGGGTTTCTGATCCTACCAGTATCTCTCTGTATCTCTGTTTCTGTCTTCTTTGGTCTTCTTTCCTGGCTTCTGGTATTCAGTGTGTCTCTGTGCCTGTTTCCATCTCTGACCCCCAACCCCAACTCACCCCTGGGCCTGTTGGGGCAACCACATACCACGTTGCCAGCCTCTGGGTCCCTGAGACCCTTTAACCTGTGAGGATATCCAGGGTCACAGGTGAGGTTCTTGGGAGCCTGGCGTCTGGCTCAACCACAAACCTGGGGATTGCTGTCCTGACTCGTAACCCCTGACCCCTCACATCCTTCCTCTGGAGCCTGACATTTGACCATCAACTGAAAGCTGACTTCTGACCCCAGACTATGGGCCCCTCCCCCACCCTGCAGTGACCTCACAAAGGTCACTAGCTTCTCTCTGGATGTTGAGACCTTCTATGATGGCCTTGCTGTCTCCTGCCAGTGCTGTCCCATATGCCCTGCTGGCCTTCATAGTTTTCAGGTTGCCCTCCTGGGCCTGTCTCCTCTGTTTCACCACCTACCCTGAGCGCCTCCGCGTATGCCAGATGTTTGCTGGGATGGAGGGTCCTGAGCTCGAGAAGTGCAAGGAGGCCTTCACAGTTGCCTTTGAGAACCTCTCATACAGTGAAATCAGTGAGGAGACCATCCAATGTCCACCAGGGCCCTGGAAAGGGCCCGGAGGGAGGGACCAGAGAGATCTGGAGAGACTCAGAGAGTGGGGCAGACAAACAGAGAGAAACTCAGAGGCAATGGAGAGAGGTTCAGACTGAGAGGAATGACAGGGACCAAGGGGAACAGAAACACAGAAAAGTAGACAGAGATAGAGGCAGAGAATCAGAAGAGAAAAAATAGAGCCTGGGATGGGAGCAGAACTCAGGAGAGGGAGGATAGAGACTGGAGGCAGAGACTCAAGAGAGGATAGAGACTGAGTCGGCAGAGATTCAGAGAGAAGTCGGTGAGGGGGAAGGGGGTGGCAGAGACCCAAGAGGGAGGATAGAGATTAGGGGTCAGAGACTCAAGAGAGACAGGATAGAGATGGGGGTGCAGAGACTCAAGGGAGGGAGGATGGAGACTTGGGGGGCAGAGACTGGAGGAAGGATAGAGTCTGGGGAGACAGATACTCAAGAGAGGGAGGATAGAGTCTGGGGGACAGATACACAATAAAGAAGAGGATAGAGACTGGGGAGGCAGACACTCAACAGAGAAGAGGACAGAGACTCAAGAGAGAGAGGATAGAGACTGGGAGGGGCAGGGACTCAAGAGAGGGAGGACAGAGGCTGCGGGGCAGAGACCCAGAGACAGAATGTCCACATTAGGGATGTGGTTTGGGAGGGATCTTCCTCCACCGAGTCCCTACCTACCTCTCCTACCCTCAGACTACGATGAGAGAAGCCACCTGCATGATGCCTTCACTCAGATGACCCACTCCCTCCAGGAGATGGCGGCTGCCCAGTGTGAGTGAGTGGGGATTAGGGATGGTGGACTATGTGGCCTTTGATCCCCCTAGAAATGGGTATTCAGAGGTGGATTAGAGGGCCTCTGGAGCTCCGCAGTGATGTGGGGAAGCTGAGTGAGCTGGGTTACTGTCAGGGAGAAGGGTGGAACAGCTCTCAGGGGGTTGGGCAGATGCTGGTGAGGAGGAGAAGGAACGGTGCGGAAATAAGCCCAGCTGGAATCAGGTAGACATGGGATCTGACCTGGCTGTGTGGCACGGTCGTCCTGGATATGAAGTTTTGGACATATTATTTATTGCTCCTCTTAGGGCCTCAACTTACCTACCTGTAAAGTGAAACAGTCTCCTTGCCTCCCAGGATGGCCGTGGACCTCAGTGTGTGTGTGGCGGGAGGGGTGCGCTTCCTGGTGAGACGTCTTTCTCTAGGATAAAAATGCACACACACACACACATATGCACATACTCTGTGATTCCACATTTTTGATGTGTGAGGCTATTAGGGGGCAGGAAATCAGTTAGGTACAGCAAAGTGGATAGTTCAGGTGACAGACATGAAGATTCGACAGGGGTGTGGCTGTCCTGGGGAGACAGGCACATGTGACAGCCCTGACTGGGGCCGGTGAGACAGGCATGTGCAGCACAGAAGGTACGTACATGTGGACATGCCAGGGGCCTCAGGGCTGGGGGGACGTGCATAGCCAAGAGGCAGTGTTATCAGTAATCACAGCGCGTCACCATGACCACACAGCACATGATCCCCACAATATGCCAGAGACTGGAATTGTCAGAGGATCAGAGGTGTGAGGAGGAGGCCACAGAGGCCTGTTTATTTGGATAAACTGATAAGCTTTTGTTTCCAGCTCTTGCCCACAAAGCTTTTGGTCAAAGATCCCAAAGAGGGAGATGTTCCCATCAAGGGAGTGTCCAGGGGGCAGCATTAAGAAGACTGGCTGTGAATTCCTCCACCCCCAACGGGAGACCTGAGGAAGTGCTGGAAAGAGGGGGTGCTGGATTCCAAGAAATACCCTTTTCTCCCTGTCGCTCCCCACATAGACTGTGTTATAACAGAAGGTTTTGAAAAGACCAGGAACAAGTCCAGATCTAGGTGTGAATGACCTCGTTTGGGTGGGGTGTGGGATGGACTTGGAGGGCAGAGAGTGGAGGCCAGGGTGAGGGTCTAGGCAAGAGATGAGGAGGCCTGCGCTGGGGCTGGGGCTGGAGCTAAAGCTGTGAAGGTGGAGAAGAGGGGATGGGGTGGGGACAGAGACTCAGGGGCCAGAGCAATGGGGCCTGGGAGTAATGGGCTGTTTGGGGAGAGAGGCAGGAGGGAGGGCTGGAGGTCCTGAGTTCTGGCTCCATGCTGGGGTGGGCCATCCCTGAGATGAGGAGCCTGGGAGAAAGAGCAGGAGTGGAGATAGATGATGAGCTGGGACATAGGGACTGTACAGGGCCCAGGGGATGTTCAGGAGGCAGCTAGGTACCAGAGGGCAGGGTTCAGCTGAAAAGTCAGGGATGCGTGAGACTCTGTCTTGAAGGTGCTGGGGGGCCATAGGAGGGCTGTGAGCGGGGCCAGGGCAAGGTCAGCCCTGGGTATAGAAAGAGCCCTCTGGGGCTGATTGGAGGTTGGACTAGAGGAAGAGAATGGAGGCCGGGAAAAGTCAGTGCAGTATGTTCAGCAGCTATTCATTCAATGTGCCAGGAACAACACTGGGGACACAGCTGGGACCAAAAATGCAAACTGCCCGCCCTTGGATTGCTTATATTGGAGATGGGGTGGGAGGAGACAGATAATAAAAATAATCAACAAAATACTATAGTATATCAGTTGCTGATTTGTGCTATGGAGGAGAACAGAAAGGGAAGGAAAGGGATGATAATTTTAAATAGGTTGGTCAAGGAAGGTGGAAATGAGAAGGTCTAATTGAGCAAAACCTGAACAAGGTGACAGTGAGAGCCTTGCTGATAGTCTGGGGAAAGAGAGTTTCAGCCCAAGGGAGAAGCCAGTGCAAAGGCTTGGGGCCAGTGGGGTTGGAGTGGAGATGACATCAGAGAGGTAGCACGGGGCCACATCTTATAGGTCTTACGGTTCCTTGTAGACCAGTGGTTCTCAAGGCCCAGTGTACATCGGAGTCTCCTGGGAGCTTGTTATAATGCAGATTGCTGGGCCCTACCCTTTGCTTCTGACTAGTACGTTTGTGATAGGGCCTGAAAACTTACATTTCTATCAAGTTCCTAGGTGATGCTGGTTGATGCTGTTTCGAGAACATACTGAGATTGTTTGCTGTGGGCCTGACTTATCTTTTGCTGTTGAGATGGGGGAGCTATTGGAGGATTTTACACAGAGAGACAGGATCTGACTCAGGATTTAACAAGGTCTGTCTGGCAGCCATGTACGACCAGGGCAGAGCAGGGAGACCAGTGAGAAGATGGTCGGTTGTGGCTCAGATCAGCCTCAGTGGTCCAGGTGGGCCAAGGTGAGGTCTGAGCTGAAGAACGTGGGTATGAGAATGGAGGAGAAGGAAGAACAAGGATATGACTATGTGCATGTACGACCAGGGCAGAGCAGGGAGACCAGTGAGAAGATGGTCGGTTGTGGCTCAGATCAGTCTCAGTGGTCCAGGTGGGCCAAGGTGAGGTCTGAGCTGAAGAACGTGGGTATGAGAATGGAGGAGAAGGAAGAACAAGGATATGACTATGTGTCAAACCTGCGTCACGCATGTGAGAGGCTACATCTGCCAGACAGATTTATTTGTATTAATTATCTTCTAAAGGATATCCTAGCACCAACCTTGCGAGGCAGGGTTTCATAGCCCCACTTTCCAGATGGGGAAGTTGGGGCTCAGCTGGAGGGGGAAGACATACCTAGGAGATATTTGGAGATAGTCTGTACTAGATATGTGTGCGTGAGGGGAATGGGAAGAAGCAAGGACATCTCCTGGGTCTCTCCCAGATGGAGGACTGGAGAGATGGACAAGCTGACTTAGAGCTGCCTCTTGGTGGTGGCAGGAGATTCTGTGTTATAAACTGTGGAGTGGCTGGCCTGGTAAAGAGAGGAGGGCAGCGTACCACATGCAGTGATTAGGTGTGGAGCTCTGGAGCCCAACTGCCTGGGTTCAAATGTAGCTATGTAACCTTGGACCATTTCCTTAACCTCTCTATGCCTCAGTTTCTCCATCTCAAACTTAGAGATGGTAATAATAGTAGCTCACCCTTCTATAACAGTCACAATGTGCCACGCACCACTTTAAGCTCTTACAGACATTATCTCATATGGTCATTAAATGGTGTCATTAAATAGTTTGGGATGAAGATGCTTTTATTTTGTACGGCATTTAATTCTCTTCCCCAACCCTGTGAGGAATACACTACTATCATCCCCTTTTATGAATGAGCAAACTGAAAATCAGGAAAGTTAAGCCACTTGGCCAAGGTCACACAGGGAGGAGGGTTTGTGATTGACACCTTAGATGTGAGACAGGTGTGCTCACAAATAGAAGAGCCAGGACTCAAACCCAGATGATCTGAAGCAGAGTTAGTGTTCCTAACATATGCAGCCCTTCTGGGGAGGTTTGTACGACATCCATTTGTGCCCACTGATGGTTCATTTGATATAACCTATGCCCTTTGGCCTGTTTGGAACATTTTGCTCCATCCCTAACTCCCAGAGTTTACTAAACGTATAAACCCACCCCTCCCCACCCCGCTGCCATGGCTCACTTGGTGTATCCTGCACTCACCTTCCCCATGAGTCATTTGGTTTGGCCCACAGATATTCCATGGATGACTCCTTCAACATCCTGGCCTCATACTAGCATCCCACTCTAACCACATCCTCCTGACCATCCTGCCATCTCCAGACCACACTCCTGCTCTGTGGCCAAGGAGAGACCTCTAAGTCCTTTACACCTCATTTTGAACTCATTTCTTGGCTTCAGTGCTCCCTCTTCCCAAGCATATACCCAATGATCATCACTTCGGCTGCTCTCTTGCCAATATCCCCAATTCCCTCCCTTTTTATATGGCTTTAAATCACAGAGGAACCCTTCTCCCCTCTCCATAATGGCTTAAGCAAACTAGAAGTTTATTTCTTCCATATAAAGTCAGTCTTGAGTTAGGCACTTAATGCTAGCATGGCAATCCATTTTCTTGGGGACTCAAGCTCCTTCCAGCTTTTTGCTCTACCATCTAAGGGTATAGCCCTTGTCCTCATGGTCCTATACGGCTGCTAGAACTCCAGCCATCAAAACCCAGTTAGTTTCCAGCAGTTGGATGGAGGAGGGGGAAGGGATCAAAATGATGGCACCACCTTTTAAGACTACTTTTTGAGACTCATATATGACGCTTCCACTTACATCTCAATAGTCACAACTTGGCCACATGACCACAACTAACTGCAAGGAAGGCCAGGAAATGAAGTCTTTTTTTTTGGAGGGTGGGGAGGAGGGTGGCTTTCCCAAATGAAACTCAGTGTTCTGTTGCTAAAGAGAAAATATAGATATTTGGAGGCAACTGACAATCCCAGTATATTAGTTTGCTAAGGCTGCTGTAAAAAAGTACCACAGACTGGGTGGCTTAAACAATAGAACTTTATTTTCTCAGAATTCTGGATGCTAGAAGTTTTAGCTCAGCAGGATTGTTTTTTTCTGAGGCCTCTCTCATTGGCTTGTAGATGGCCATCTTCTCCCTGTGTCTTCACATGGTCTTTCTGTGTGTGTCTGTGTCCTGATATCTTCTTCTCATAAGGACACCAGGCATACTGGGTTAGGGCCCACCTTAATGACCTCATTTAACTTAATCACCTCTTTAAGAACTCTATCTTCAAGTGCAGTCACATTCAGAGGTACTTAGAGTTAGGACTTCAATGTATGAATTTGGGGGGACACAATTCATCCCACAACACCCTGCCACATTTCTGATTTCCAGAACCACCTCCACCACAAGATCAATCCAGCTGTCTACTTTCTTTTTCAATGGAAAAAAGTCACAAAACCTTACAGTTCAGAAGCCATTACAATGGTCAAAACCTAACCACCTACAAAAACAGAGAACAAAAGAAGGAGCAAAAGAGTGGTAAAACGAATAGAGACTCGGGACTGTGGAGAAGTGGTGCGTCTGTGCCCAGTTTAAAGGGAGTGGCTGCTACTAAGCTTCAGCTAATTACTGCCTTAAGGAAATGTGGTCTCTGTGTCACAGCTCTTTCACATTTTTAAAACGAGATGCCAAATATTTTATGAGACTTTCTCTAATTTTATATGTTGGCAACTTTTTTGTTTGTTTGTTTTTTAAAACACTTTCATCCAGGCCAAATATAACACATCCAAAGGGTGGATTTGGGTCACAGGGAACTAGTTGTGGACTCCAGTTCCAGTTGGGTCCTGGAATTTATTCTACACGTATTTATTGAGCACTTTCTTATACTAAGGGCCCTCTTCTGGATTCTGAGGACAGAGCACTGAAGAAGGACATGTTTATTTACTTAAGAGATAGACTTAAATGACCATATATTTAAATACATGCAATTGCAAACTGGTGAGAACCATGAATAAAATGAACGGGGTACCATGAGAAAGAAAAACAGGGAACTCAATTAGATATGTGGTGATGTCCCCTCTCTGGAAAAGTGTGAGAAAGTGACACTTGAAGTATAAGACATGAAGGATAAGTAGGAGTAGGGGGAAAGATGTGCTAGAAACAGAAGCCAGCATGTGCAAAGGCCCGGAGGTGCTAGGGAATGTGGTTCTTTTCATGTTAAGGAAAAGAAAGGTGGGTAGTAGGTATGGGACAGAGAGAGAGAGAGCGAGAACTAGGCCAAACCATGTAGGGCCCAGTATGCCTCAGTAAGGAATCTGATCTTTATCCTCCCCTTTCCCCCCAACGAGATAAATGCAGGTGATGGTAAAAAAAAAAAAAAAAAAAAAAAGATTTCCATCTGAGAGAGACTCAGGAGGGAGAAGGAAAGCGTCTTGGGGACTTATAAGCCTTCGCAGTAGACAGGGTGGAAGGAGGTGAGGAGAACAGAGAATGTGGTAACAGGGGAGACATAAAGGAGGAAAGGGGCTGGGGAAGGGGCACAGACACTGTGACAGTCCTGTTTAGCTATGCCAACCATGGGGAAAGGTCTTTATTACCAAAGTCCCCCTCCATCCTCCAGGGTCCTTTCTGGTTGCCTTTCCTGATGCCGTGGAGAAAATGAAGAATGTGATTATTCAGCTTAAAGAAGGTAAAACGGCCTCCATCTCTCTCTCCTGCCCTTCTCCTCCAGGCACACACACAGTTAGAAAACCCCATTCCTGAGACCCCCATCCTCTCCCCTTGGTCCCATCTGCTGGCTCGATCTTTGAGCCCTTGGTGGGCGGCTCCTGACAAAGTCTTCTTCCCTTCGTGGGCCACACTGGGTCTAGCCCCGCTTCTTCCGCGGAGGGTTTCCTCTTTAGCTAGCTCCTATCTTGGGATATTCCTGACCCAGACTAGCCCCGGACCTCTTCCTGGATCTCTGGTCCCGCGCGTTTTCCTCTCCAGGTGGGCCCAGTTAGTGGACTTCCAGCCTGACCACGCCTCTTCTCTAACTTGGGCCTCCTGACTAGGCCCCGCCTCCTCCAAGGATGCCTAGTATCTAGCCCCTCCCCTCGGTGAAACACACCAAGGCTGGCTCCTCTCCTCAGGGATACGGCCGTCCTGTGTGTCTTCCCCGCCCCCCCACCTCTCCGACCCCCAACTTCGATGGCTAGCAGCAGGCCTGTGCCTGACCTTTTAGTGGAATGCTGCAGACCTAGCCCCGCCTCCCAGGTGGAAGGGAGCAGCAGGCCTACCTAGCTCGCCCCCCCCCGGGGGAATTCGTCCAGCTCCTAACATCCTCTAGAGGAACGTCAAGTAGGGTCTCTCCAGCGACTTCCAGAGTATTAATGCTTCCTCTCTCTCCGCAGTCCAGGCCTGCATCCCTCCCTGCGGTAAGGACTTAATCCAATATTCAGGAAAGGGAAGCGGTCGGGGTAGAAACCTAGGACCTCAGGCAGGAGAGCATGGGTGGGCCTCACCCAAAGGAGGCCAGGAGCCCTGGAGAAAAGTAAGGAAACTAAGGACCGCTCAAAACCTCCTATGGAAGGTGGGTCCGAGAGCCTGAGCAAACCAATGGAAATCCTAAAGAGCAGGGAGTAGTGGGGGTTAACCGGAGAACGCAGGGAAACAGGGATCAGGATTCCACCCGATCGATAGAACCCAGGGAGGCTTAACAGACCTTTAAATTGGTCAAAGGGACAGGGGCTGGGGAAAGGAGATTGAACCCAGTTCCCGCTTCCGCCTCACAGGACTCCAGGAAGCCTCCCGGCGTTTCCGCTGCCGCGGGTGCTACTCCACCGTCTGCGACCTCCCGCTGGACTGCCCAAGTGAGAGGGCGGGACCCGGAGGTGCAAGGAACCGGACGAACCGGAGAAACCGGACCTGAGCGAGGGAGGGGTGGGGCCAGGCTTGGGCGGGGCCAAGGAGGGTGACCTGGACCGGTCTTCAGTTCAGGACGTGACGGTGACCCGGGGTGGTCAGGCTATGTTTTCTTGCGCTGTGAACTTCCCGCTTCCAAAGGAGGAGATCACCTATTCCTGGAAGTTCGCAGAAGGAGGTGTGAGTTGGGGCAGAGCCAGCATGAAGGGTTTAGTCAGGCGGGTTATGCTTCACTGAACGATGGGGAGTCAGAATGCAGAGGGTGGGACTTACGGGAGCTCCACATAGATACAGGCTTAGTGCAAGGAGAGTTTCCCGGGATTTAGGGAAGAGGTCGAGGCTCAGATTGCAAGACCAGGTGTCCGGGGGTAGGTTATGCGTAAGGGTTTAGGGGGCGCGCCTAGCACCCTAGAGCAAGTAGGAGGGAGCGGAGTCAAAGCTTAGGCGGCGGAGCTGTGCGTGAAGGGTCCGCGAATAAAGGCTAAGGGGTGGGGCCAGGACCAAAGAGGGGGTGGTCTAGCTCGGGGACGCGGCTCGCGCGTTACTGTTGGCGAGTCCGAGCTGAGAATTTAGGTCCTGGGCTTAGGGCGGGGTCCCGCTCCTCCAGCCGCTTCAGCCTGAGCGTCCCGCAGCTCCGGACTCAGGACGTGACCTACTTCCGAGATGTGCCACGAGCCGAAGGATACCTGGCGCGGATCCGGCCGGCGCAGCCCACGCACCAGGGGACCTTCTCCTGCGTGATTAAGCACGACCAGCGCCCCCTTGCGCGGCTCTATTTCTTTCTTAATGGTGCGGGCGGGGCGGGGCGGGGCTGCGCTGGGGGCGGGGCTGCGCTGGGGGCGGGGCTGGCG
>NW_007734659.1:35232-38221 GCF_000696425.1 Galeopterus variegatus | reverse complement strand
GGGGGGGGGGGGGGGGGGGGGGGGGCGGCGCTGGGGGCGGGGCTGCGCTGGGGGCGGGGCTGGCGCCGGTTGACGTGCGCGCCCCCGCAGTGACGGGCTCGCCTGCGCGCGGGGAGACCGAGCTCCAGTTCAAGTTTCGGGAAGTGCTGCTCTGGGCTCCGCGAGACGCGGAGATGATCGAGCCCTGGACACCGAGCCTGGGAGAGCTGCTGGCCAGGCCCGAAGCTCTGACGCTGAAAAACCTGTGTCTGCTCGCGGCTGCCGCGGCCCTCGCATCAGCGAGTGCGATCCTGCTGATTTGGTGAGTCTCCGAGACCCTGGAGTCCCAGCATCCAGCTCTCCTTCCTCAGCCCCGGGTGTGCGGGGCCCCAGCCCCCTCCTCCCTTGGACCCAGGAGTCCTGGCTCCCAGCGCTTCCTCCTTCAGATCCAAGAATCCAGGCCCTGTCCACCTTTGGAACCCAGACGTCCAGGCTGCCAGGACCTAGATTTCTGGTGTCCAAGCCCTCATTCAACACCTATTCCTCCTTTTTCCCCCAGGATGTTCTTTCGATGGTACTTTAGCGGCAATTAATAAAGGTATCTCGTCTGTCATTATCCTATTTCCATCCTTCAAATAAAGAACATATTTCACTTCTGGGTTCTTGCATCTTTGAAGGTGGTCACTACTAATTCAGTAGGAGGAGGGGCAGCATACCCCCCAAAATGCCCGGGTGAATGTAGCCCCCACAATGACAGCAATAGACATGGCTACCACAGTGTAAGGCCCTGTGCTGAGGGCTTTAAGTGCAAGCCCGGACCCCTCCCCAGCTTTCTGGCAGTGTCCTACAGAGTCCTTGATGTTGCCCTCAAAATCTGTTCCTCCCCAAGGCTTTTCTGTCAGAAAGAGCACCACCATCCACCTCGCAGCTCAAACGGGAAACCTAAGAGTGGTGATTAATTCCTCCTCCCCTTCCAATCCATTTCCAAGTCTCAGCCTTTTTAACTCCTAAATATCTCACAAAGCTGCCCTCTCTATAGTCCCTCTCCTGGATCACTGCAGCAGCTTTGCCACTGGCCTCCCTGCTTCTACTTGGCCTAGCCCCACTACAGTTTATTCTCCATACAGCAGCTGGGGTAATAATTTTAAAAATGTCAGATCTGCTCAAAATTCTTCAGTGGCTCCCTATTACCGTTGGAATAAAATCCAATTCCTTGTCAAGGTGTCCAAGGCCCCACAGGTGGCCCTTGCTGACCTTGCTGGCCTCTCTCCCTTGATCTTTCTACCTGCAGTTTCCCTGGCCTTTGTTCCTTTTCATATTCAACATGGTTCTTCTCACCCTCTCCAGGATCTTGCTATATGCTGTCTCCTGCTTAGAATAATATTTTCTCCTTTTTTTGTCTAGTTAAGTATGATTTCCCCTGAGCGGCCATTACATGTATTAATCCAATTAATCCCCAACTCTGAGGCTGGCACTATATTTATTTTACAGACTATCTTTCCCTCATCCTCTTTGCTACTTTCCACTCCCATTGGCCTCCTTTTTTGGTCCCTTCACCATGCAAAGCTCAGTCCCATTTCCAGCCCTCTGCAGGTGCTGTGCTTCGTACTTGAAATGACTTTCCTCTGAACTTCACAAACCCATCTCTCATTGCACAGGTCCCAGCTCAAATGTCACCTTCTCTGACCATCCACCTCCCCCTGTGACTGACATTCCTCTATTTTAGCTTGTACATAGCACCCATCTAGACCTAATGTTAACTCATTTTTTTTATTTGGTTTTGTCTTCTCTACCTAAAAGTTAAGGTCCTTCTGAGCATGAATTCATTCTTGTTCATTGACATATTCCCCTACATTAACTCATTTATTCAGTGGATATTTATTGAGCACTTACCATGTGCCAGGCACTTTCAAGGCACTGTAGAGACAGCAATGAAGAAATCAGAAGAGACAAAAAATTTGGCGCTCATGGAGCTTAGATTCTAGTGGATGGTAAAGGAAATACTGTTTCTGTACTTATAACACTTCTGACACCAAATGTGTGGGGGTTTTTTTTACCCCATACAAACCAGTTCTCCAACTCTCCAGACACTAATTGAGTGTTCTAAAATTTAATTAAATTCTGACACCAACTACCCAGAGTTAGTGTCAAACACCACAGATTTTAAGGGCTCAGGCCCACAAGACTGCTCTCACTTCAGATGCCATTCACAAGTAGTGGGTCCCCCCGGTACCCATGCTTCTGTCTGACTTATCTATAAAGTCGGGGCTTCTTGCAAACCGCACCCCCCCCCCACCACCACCATTCAGTAATTTGCTAGGATAGCTCACAACTCACGGAAACATTTACTTATATTTACCAGTGCATTATAAAGGAAACTGATTAGCCAGATGAAGTACAGAGGGCGAGGTCTGGAAGGGTCCCAAGTGCAGGAGCTTTTGTCCCTGTGGATTTGGGGTGTGCCACCCTCCTACACATGGATGCATTCACCAACCCAGAAGCTCTCTGAACCCCATAGTTTAGGGATTTTATTGAAGTTTCATCGTGTAGGCAGGATGGACTATTCACTCACCAGCCTGTCTCCCTTCCCTGAGGAAGGAGGTTGGAGCTGAAAGTTCCAAGCTTCTGATCATAGTTTAGTCTTACTGGTGACCAGCCCCCCCCATCTACGAGCTCAGCAGGAGACACTTCAGGAGAATAAAAGATGCTCCTAAGACCCAGGAAATTGAAGGGATTTAGGAACTTTATATGGAAGACCCTCATATCACTCATATCACTCCTAGGACAAGAGTTCTAGGAGCTCTGTGTCAAAAACTGGGGGCAGATAACAAATACATATTTCTTACTATGCCACAGACAATAAACAAGAAAATTAAGTAAAATAAAATATCAAGTCATATGAGGGAGAAGGTAAAGCAGAGAAACAGGGAATGTTGGGGGATAGGTGGTAGCAATAGGATATTTGGAGAAGACCTTGCTGAGAAGGTGACATTTGAATAAAGACTTGAAG
>NW_007734659.1:32873-34872 GCF_000696425.1 Galeopterus variegatus | reverse complement strand
GCTCTCTGAACCCCATAGTTTAGGGATTTTATTGAAGTTTCATCGTGTAGGCAGGATGGACTGTTCACTCACCAGCCTGTCTCCCTTCCCTGAGGAAGGAGGTTGGAGCTGAAAGTTCCAAGCTTCTGATCATGGTTTAGTCTTACTGGTGACCAGTCCCCCCCATCTACGAGCTCAGCAGGAGACACTTCAGGAGAATAAAAGATGCTCCTAAGACCCAGGAAATTGAAGGGATTTAGGAACTTTATATGGAAGACCCTCATATCACTCATATCACTCCTAGGACAAGAGTTCTAGGAGCTCTGTGTCAAAAACTGGGGGCAGATAACAAATACATATTTCTTACTATGCCACAGACAATAAACAAGAAAATTAAGTAAAATAAAATATCAAGTCATATGAGGGAGAAGGTAAAGCAGAGAAACAGGGAATGTTGGGGGATAGGTGGTAGCAATAGGATATTTGGAGAAGACCTTGCTGAGAAGGTGACATTTGAATAAAGACTTGAAGGGGATGAGGGTGTCAGCCATATGGATATTTGTGTTAAGAGTGTCCCAGTCCAAAAAGCAAAGGAACAAACAAAATAGCAGTGGCAAAAGTCCTGAGGCAAGAGTGCCAGGCCTGTGAGAGGAATATCCAGGCGGCCAATGTAGCTGGAGTAGGACTTTAGGAAATGAGTGCACGGTGAGGTCAGAGGACACGGGACCAACTCATGCAGGGTGTTGGCCACAGTACAGTCTGGATTTTCCTCTATATGAGATGTCTTTGGCAGTTTCTGAGCCAAGGAAGATCATGATTTGATTTACACAGTTTCTGTGTGGATAGTAGGCTTTGGAGGCAAGGGTGGAAGCAGGGATCATTGCTAGGGGCTGCAGTAAACCAGGCAAGAGATACAACTTGGGGACAAGGTGGTGACAGTGCAGGTGAGGAACAGTGGCTCTAGCTCTGTCCTGAAAGTAGAACCAATGGGATTTGCTGATGGATCGGAATGTTGGGTGTGAGAGAAAGAGAGGAGTCAAGAGTAACTATGGCAGCACTGTCTGGTAGAACCCACTGCCATATGGAATGTTCTAGATCAGCACCATCCAGTGTGTCATCACCAGCCATATGTGACCATGAAGCACATGAAAGGTGCCCAGTGCAACTGAGGAATCAATTTGTCATTTTAGGTTGCTTCAATTACTTTGAATAGTTCCTGCTGTATGACAGCAGAAGACAGAAGCTGACTGTAGTTTTTTGTATACTTGCAAATCTGGCAAAGTATGTGGAAGTCAGTAGGTACTTGGTATATGTTTTTGTGACTGATTGAATCAAAGAGTGAATGAATGAAAAAAAATTTTTTTTAAATAGTCCCATGTGGTAATAGCTACTGTTATGGATAGTACAGCTTTAGCATCTTTGGCCTGAGAAGCTGGATACATGCGGTTTTGTTTGCTGGCACAGGGAGACTATTGGAGGAGCAGGTTTCTTGGGGATTAGGAGGGAGGAGAGATTAGGAGTTGGGTCTGAGATGTCTATTAGGTATCCAAGTGGAAATATCTTGAAGGCAGTTGAATATACAAGTCGAATTTAAGGGGCGAGATCTGGTCTGGTCTGAAAATAGAAGTTTGGAGCATGACGGAGGCATTCAGAGCCATAACAAACACTGGATGCACTGGGGAAGCAGGTGTAGCTGAGGAGGAGTTTCTCCAATGTTAAGCAGCCGCATGAAGAGGAACCAGAAAGAAAAGTGAGGGAGGAGGAAAGCAAGGCGACTGTGGCATTCTGAAAGCCAAGTGAAGAAAGCATTTCCAAGAGAAGGAGTGATCACCTGTTTCCAAATCATGAAATAGGAAGTCTGAGAATTGACCATTGTCTTAGCCATTGTTGTAGCCATAGTTGGTGAACTTGACTGGATAAGTTTCTTTAGTTCTCTAGAACAGGATAAGTTCTCCAGTTCTCTATAGAACTGGAGGGTCAGTGGCAGGGAGGGGGTGGGGGGAGGAGGAGTGTGCAGGGG